>NC_091680.1:13902171-14202338 GCF_030179915.1 Drosophila takahashii
AATACTATAGTATTTCTATAGAATCCATAGATGCATGCATATGTTCATCTCCCTCGCACTTCTTCTGTCTGAGTAACGGGTATGTGATAGTCGGGGTAAACTATAGAGTTCTATCTCTATTTTTTATTGCAACCTAGAAACAGTAAAAAACAGTATTTTAAGAATGCAATAATAGCATTGAATTTGTTTTTGTTTTTAAATTTAACAATTACAAAGCATCTCCAATGTTTTCGCCTGTGCACTTGGGAAATCCCCCCGCACATGCATGCAGAACAAGTTGAGCTCACTCAAACTAATCAGTTGTTTCAATATTTGCCCGAAGGCGAACAAGGACAAAAGTCATCAGGAATGGATGAAGCCGGGGAGGCGGATGTAGGGGAAGGGAGGGGAGGAACCTGCAATGCAGGCAGGAAGCGGAAACGAGCGGCGAAGAACAACGGAAACAGCGCAGTGCACTGCAGATATGCGAGCCACTTCCTCCTTCTCCCTCTGTCACATGCCACCTGCAAGCAGCCACACCCCCTTAAAGCGCCCACATGTCGATTAGGAAAGAGTTAAGGGCACTCAGCTAAGGGCTAATTGATTTTCCCGCACTCGCTCAAGTTGGAGTTGCATCATCAAGAATCCACCAATTTTTCCATCATTTCACACCCACTCAGATCCTTTTCACGTTTGTCTCGTCTTATCGCGTGGGCCTCGTTTTCAACACTCTTTTGTTGACTTAAATACGTTTGCATAAAATGCGGCTAATTAAAACTTATGAAACGCCCGAAAAAAAGCAGAAAATGGTTAACGCAAAGCGAAGGAATCCGCTTGAAAAGTGCCGAGAAAAAAGGCGAATAAAAAATGTGAGAACCAACTTTATTTGAAGGAAAACTTATTGAATTTTCATGAACTTTTACGACCATAAGAGCGGAAGACCTTCTTCATTCAGAAGGCAAAAAAAAATATTCTCAACATTAATAGGCCTAGGTATTTAGGATATACCCTTTATATTTGGAAAGATTTCAGCAATATAAAAAGGATAAAGGTGTTTCAAGGAATATATTAATAAATTATTTTCAAAGTCAAAATTATAGTAAAATTTATAAATATTATTTATAGTAAAGGAAGAAAATGTAAAGAAATTTTTTGAAGAATAATTTAAAGCGGTAAGTTATAATTTAATTTGCGCAACTGTTTAATTCCGGCTGCTTTCGCAGAAAGTCCCAGAAATGCAAACATGTCCAAGTTATTTAATCTCAGAAAGGAAATTTCACATCGTTGCTTCGCTCCAGGAATTTCCGCTTGGCCAAAGTGCCATCGCTCATTGTGAGTGAAATAAACATAATGTCGTTACCCCAATCCTCCCGCTTTTCCTCTTACCTTTTTTTTTCTTTTTTGCACGAGGACAACGGATGACTGTGCAAATGAGCAATAATAAAAGCCAAAACTCTTGGGCTGTTAATGCTTGCGCATTAAAATAAAAAACCCCGAAAAGGCGAAATAAAAAAGGGAATACAGAATCCAGGGGGAAGTGGAATAAATCGCACAAAAAGCGAAGTGAAGTGACGTGCCACGCCCCCAGGCTCCGTTTGCCCATCAAGCATAATCAACTCGCTGCTTAAGTTATAATTTTTTCCCTCTTTTTTATTTATTTTTTGCCCCTGTCTGCAATGCTAATGTTCCATTAAAGATGCCGCAAAACTTCTCATGGTCGAGTGTGAGGTTTTGCCAGTTTGCCCTTTGCCAGTTCCATAAACAAATCCAGAGTGTTTCTTGCAAGGCTGTTGCATAAATATCCCAAACTTACTGCCCATAAAAATCAATTCCCCTAAAACGGCGAGGGAGCTATTCTGGATGTTCTTTTGTTTATTTGCATTTCCTGCCCCGAGAAACGGAAGTTCGCATGTCAGTCGCCGGGTAGCTGGATGATCATAAAATCAGCCAAAGGCCAGCCGCAAACTTCTCTTATTTACGGTTGTCTACATGGGGCTTCGCAGCCCCAAAAAGCGGGAAAGAAAAAAATAAAACTCAGTGCCCGGGGCTTCACTTAGGCAAATGGGGCAGGATACTCGCCCCAGCTGGCCGTGAATAATTTCTAGCATTTATGATTAAAGCTCGTGGCGGAGGCATTAAAAGCGATTCGAGTGGCGATGATGATTTCGCTGACATTTCTATGCTAGCATTAAAAAATATTTAAAGACGAAAAAGAAAAAGAGAAACACTTAAAGATGAAAAACAAAATGCTATTCATTAATGTTTCTGCTGACACAAAGACACGACGAATAAATCTGCAAGAAGTCTAAGATATATATATATTTAAGAGGATTCTAGATGAGTAATATTTTATTTGACCAGAGATTTAATATATATTATCTAAATTATTTCTTTTCCTATTTCGTCAGTTTCTATTTTCAGTTTCTTTTTAATGATTTCCCTTCTTTTCAAAAGCGCCAAGTAATCACATACTTACAGTATTATTTTCTTTTTTTTTGGCACTACAAACCGCAAACATTTTCCCAACTACATGTGTGTATATAAATATATATTTCAGATAAGCCTTAAGGCTTAGCCCATAATTTAGTGGGCTAATTGGTTCACACTTTTATTTTCGCCGTAGTTTTCCTCAATTTTTGGGGTAAACATTTGTATTCGTTTTTCGGCTCTTTGCAAGAAACGAGAAGCGTGCCAATTTTCTCAGCAATTTTCCACTTTATTTTTAGACAGAAATTAGTCATACCCAACGCAACTCGAGACTCAGACGGTTTTCCATTTAAAAATATTTAAAAGAGATAGAAGGGCAAAGCAAACACTTGTTGCGACAGGCTTCCCTCGAACCTAATTGACAATTAATTGTTTCTTCGGCTACTCGGGCAGCTTTCGAGGCTATTTAGATGGCGTTTCCAAGAATGCCGGAGATTATTCAAAATTTATGGCAACTGGCAATCGTTAGGCCTTCGTTTATGTCACAGTTTCTCATTCTTGCTTTAAATATACATATTTTGGCTATACATCAAAACTTGTTTGATTTATTTGTAGCATGTTCTCTGTTTGTTGAATTTGGGTTAAACAATGTTGTGCCTCCGTTTTATTCCCCTGTTGTACTCTTTTCGCAGAATTTTACTTTTGATTTTATTGGCAAGCATTGATACATTATATGGACTGAATGATTGATGATTGAGCGGTTGCTGAAATACCGAAACATGAACTGCAAAAAGAGGAAAGAAACAAAAACTGTTGTGAAAATCATGGCCATTATTTTCGTGTACACTTTTTTGCTTTTCATATTTATTTCAAAATTATGCGACACCTGAGATTAAAGTGGATAAATTGTCCCAGGCATTCCAGCAGCTGTCAAATAAGTTGGAAAATATGTCAACTGCATGTGCGGGGGTCTCTGAATGTTGATGCCTATGAATTGGCCAACGTGATTGATGTTTTTCGTCGGATGACATAGACGGGAAGAAGAACATTTCCATTTATTTAAGAGTACATTTATGGAATTTTTATTTTGTTGATCTTTTTTATTGGCCAACCGTGTGCGGGATTTTTATACTTTGTAGAACAATTCGATTTGGCTGCATTTAATATGCAATATTGATGCTATTCGGCGTTTACTTTGTGCAATCAACAGGCTCAATGCAATTTTAATGCGTTAACCAAATTAAATAAGCCAGCTCGAAAGTGATTCGATTAATCTGCATAAAAAATGCATTTATGATTCATTTATACACTCGGCGCAAATGGGAAATCCATGAAAAATGCACAGCCATCCAACCGCAACAAAAGGTCAAAAGCGCAATTAGCCAGGCTATAAATATATATCCCATTCGGGGACAGATATCCGCTGTGACATCCACAGGGCATATAAATAAATAATGTTTGAGAGTAAAATCCATTCCCTGAAAATGGACTGGTAAGAGGGCAAAGTGCCTGAAATACATTTTCAAGTTCAGGCCAACGAAATCGTCTCGAAAATAGAAATGGCCAAAGGTCATGGGGCATCCCGATGGCGGGTGGGTGGATTGTTGGGGAGGGTCGTGTTCATCTGCTCATCGCTGCTGGGCCCCCGGCAAAAGTCCCCTCGGAGTGCACCGCAAATTGAATTCAAATTCGTAAACGTGCCATCTCATGTGTGGCAAGCAGTTGAGCGGTGGTTTTTGAGGGGGGGCGCAACAAATGTGGGTGGCTGGTTCTGCAGCTAGTCAACTGTCTGCGGGGACTTGGGGAATTGTTCTGAGTGCCACACAAAAATTGTCTCGATTGCAATGCAGCGACAGTTGATAAAACAAAGAGAGATACTACTCACACAGAAAAAAATCATACATAAAAAGGTATAAAGATATTTAAAAATCTCATCCCATAGAAAGCTAAGTAAAAAAAAACTTAATATTTAAAAAACAAAATTAGATACTTCTGACACAGAAATGTCCCATTAAAAAATGGTGTTGTATTATATTTCGTACATAAATCAAGAAAATCAACTTATGCTAAACCAAAAACCTATTTCATATATTTCATTTAGTAGGGGAGAGTGGGGGAATTTCGTCACAGGGGCAATTTCGTCACCTGCAATATCTCGGAATCCATAAGTCGAAAAAATATATAATTTTTTTGTTTTAGTCCTTCAAGACGGCCAGACACAACCAATGCATTTGTTTTGCACAGAAGGCCAAGATAATTAAGCTATAATATTAAATGTGTTTTAACAGTTCAAAAGCTACATTTAGTTATCGACGAAATTTTTTCTGTATGCAACAGTTCAAAAGGAATAAGATACACGATTTTTTATATAATACACAGTGCTATAATGTGCATTTCTGCGTCAGTGATTTTTAACTTCGCGCCTAATTTCGGAAGAAAAATAATTATTTCTAAAAAAGGACTGTCTGGGGAAATTTCGCCACCCTACGCTAAGGGTAAATTTGCACCTATTTTAAATACATATTTTTATATTTGACGAGCTGGCTAACGAACAGACTACCAGCAGCAGCAACAAATATAGGACGTCAACAAAAATGGTACGCTTGATCAGTGTAGCATATTTACAGGCGTTAAACTCCCTACATTTTTCAGGTGACGAAATTGCCCCGGTGGTGTGGTGATTTTACCCCCCTGTGTAGCGAGATTTCCCCAGTATATTGGTTTTACATTTTATTTTTTTATAAATCACCAAGGTAATTAAAAAACATTTTTAAAGCTTGGTGCTAACCGCATTCAACAATAAAAATAAAAATATGATAACGTGTCTTAAGATGGACAAAAAATAGCTTTGAAAAAATGCTGACGAAATTCCCCCACTCTCCCCTACAACCAACTCTAAGAATAAAACGCAAAGAAAACGTATAAAGAAGAAATAAAACAGAACTCCAACCACAGAACACTCAATAATCATTCGATCGCTTCGTCATTGAACTGCGACGACTTGTCTCGCGACGCCCAGCCGTTTTTCCCATTTCTTTCCACTATAGAAATGAAAATTTTGCGCTAAAGCCGAATGCATTTTCCACTTGGAAATGGACGGGCGAGTGTGTTTGCGGATATTTTCCAATATTTTAAATTTATGGGCTGCTTCATGACCTGCAGAAATAAATACCAACAACATGTTGCTGTAGAGCATTTTTCTGCCGCTGACAGGCCGCGTTATTGTTTTTGTTGTTTTAGATTCTGGTTATGGTTGTTGTTGTTGTTGCTATTATTATTGCTGTTGGTGGCCTAATCTCCGACAAGATGAAGCGGCAGCCATATGGAAAAATATTTCAAAGAAAGATTGCCAAATGCTGATAAGAACGACTGAATGCGACCGCCACGAACTCCCCGAAAAGCATTTGAAATTGATTAGAGAGGGAGAGAGAGAGAGATGCCAGATGAAAGAGACGGGGAGATGGAGCCAGCGGAGCATCGTCTGCGATAAACATTTAAGATAGCATCGAGCCCATTAGAGACACAGATCGCATGGGCCAACTCGCAGGGGGTCGCAAATCAGCCAAATCCCCACAGATTTATATTACGAATTTTATGGCTTCGATATAAGTCACATTCAGGAAATTTTAAATTATATAACCCTTGGGAAAATAAAAAATATTCTTTAATTTCGTAATAACAATTGAAATTTGCTGAGAAAGGGATTTTAGGAAAATGTATAACTTACTTGATAAAATAGTTTTCTGAAGTTTTATAATACAATAGGGTGGTCGTAAATCAGCCGAATCCCCAAAGATTTACATCCCGAATTTTATGGTTTCAATATAAGTCGTATTTAAGAAATTTGAAATTATGTAACCCCTGGGAAAAAATGCCAAATGTTCAATCATTTCGTTATAACAATTGAAATTGCTGAAAACGGGAAATTAGAAAAATGATAACTTAACTTGATGGAAAAGTTTTCTAAAATAATATGGAAAAATAAAAGTTGGTAATTTATTTAAAACAGGCAAAAAATATTAACATATTTAAAGAATATGAATTTTAGTAGAATTGTCAAAATTCTAGAATTTTTAAATGTAATAATATTTCTTTTTATATTACCTTGTTTTCTAGGACCCTTTGAAATTTTATCCCAGCCACACCACTGATACTGTCTCCTACTACTACTTTCCGCCATAGATCTTTACCAATGATTTGTGGCTGGCAAGAGGCTAACTTTGCCTCCTGACACAATAAAAAGCGATTTGAAAGATTGCGGAAAGTCAAGCTGCCACCTTGCAAGTGGAGCATTCGAGTCGCCTTCGAGCGGGAAACTCGAGATGCGCGAAAAGCTGCGCATGCGCCGCCGCCTGCCCTTGCTGCATGCCCCATTCATGGCTGTTTGGGCATTATATCCATTATATGTTTGGTATATAGTATAGTGGCATTGTTCGGCAGTCGCCAACTTTGTTTCAGACATCTTGCCGCGAGCTTTTGAGCCAAGTTTGTTGTGATTATGAAATGAAATTCCCCCCTTTCGAGGCTGGCTTTCATTGTCATGATGGCATCTCGGCTTGTGGCCGGGTGAAACTGCTTAGAATGCATAAATTGGCAAGACAAGCTAATGAGACAGGCCTTCTGACGGAAGTCGAGCCAAGATGTATCTGTAGTAGGTACTTGCATTCGCTGCTGCTACTTTGACATGCTAAAATTTCTGCACGCTGGCACGTTTCTGGCATTATAAACACATTAGGTATTCGCAAAACATTTTCATTTGCCAAATGGTTGAGGGAGCAATGCAACGAAGTTTTCCTCTCTTCTTGTCCTGCTGCTTTTCCAGCGCTTTTACAGGTTTATTAACTCAATTCGAAATGCATTTTCGGCGAAATTGCTGCCTTTTGCTAGTGAGTGAGTGAGGCTGCAAAAATTTGCATAATTGGGTGTTGTCAGAGGCGAAATCGACAGGTGAACCGAAGGGAGTCTGTAATTGCATCCTCTTTGGCAAGTTGGCACTGCCGGCAATCAAATTCAATCAATTTAATTAAGCCGAAAAGGGGGGCGTGTCGGCAGCATTTGAAAATAGAAGAGCGGACCCGGCGCATACGCAATTTGCTTTATTTTTAACACGTTACGCACGTAGAGCGATGCTAAAAATATAATCGCGTATACACTTGTCTTTATATAGCCGCCATAATATCGAGTAACAAACGCTGCGGCACACACGCACAAAGGCTGGAAAAGCGAGGAAAAGCGGTGAAGAGAGGGGAAATGCTAGAAAAGGCCAGAAGGAAGTGAGTTTCCCTGGTCCCCCGGCTACATAATAAAGCGGCCATAAAGCAACAGAACGTGCTAACAACACGTACAAATGGGCCAAAAGGGATGTGGCCTCGGTCCGCCCAGTTCTTCTCTTTCTGTTTCTGCTGCTGTTTTGCCAAACTATTTCTCAGAAAAGTCATACGGGAAAAATTGGGCAGAATGATAAGGGAAATGGGTAAAGTTGGAAAGTATGTAGTTTTCTCGATATATTATTTATAGTACTTTTTGCCAAATTGGTTACATCTTTGTTATTACAAATAAAAACCACGGAAGCTTCTCCTTTTTTCATAACGTTTAGATTCTGCAATCGATTTGCTAAATAAATTAAATAGTTAATGTGTAAAAATAAAATCTTTATTATATTATTATATTTTAACTTAGATCTCTTATTTACCACAAAAAAAATAAAATACATAAAAGGTTTAACTGACCTAAAAACCTTTTTATTTTAAAGAAGGACTGACCTAAAAACCTTTTTATTTTAAAGAAGGAACCCACCTATCTTGACTTTCCCAATACGAAATATGAGCGTTTTTTTTTTGCCACCCATCATATATTCCAAGTTAAAGTTTTTTGGAAGGTCCCCGTCCCCGACAGTGGATGATGTTCTGCAGTTGCTTTGGGCCTTAAGAAATTTGTAATTCCCAAACGAGGCAACGGCGCATTCTCATGCTAAACACGAAGCAAGAGCGATTTACTGGCACTTTTTCCTTATTTTTTTCTTCGCCTCGACTCCATATTGCCGAGTATGTGTGTCAAAAAGCAGACAACATAAATAACACGGGCCGCAAAAGAAGAAAAGATGCCCAACAAGGGCGAAAAGTAAAACACGTGCAAAAAAAGCGAAGCTTGCTTTGTATTTTCCTTAAAGGCAGCCGCTTGATAATAAAAATCAAATAAAGCCGGGCCCAAGTCGAAGAAGAAATGACTGAAACCGCAACGCAAAAGAAAGTGAGGCTGGGAAAAGGCAATGGAAAGTACATTTCACACACGCGCCGCTCCAAAGCAAAAAAGAAAAAATAAAATAAAAGCCAGGAAAACACGTAAATAAATAAGAAGCGTGAACTTGAATTGATTTGCTTAAGAGAGCCCAACGAAACTCCCCCTCTCGTTAGGCGTAAAAACATCATAATTATAACGAGGTAGCAATTTGTATGGCTTCACGCAGACAACGAGGCGTATGAGCAATATAAGCAGGCAACAGCAAGGAACTTTTTTATGGCACACACGGGCATCAAATTTAAAGCGAATGTCAAGAGAAAAAGGTTAAATGCAGCTGTAAAAATTCAACGACAGTGGCTTGTAGGGCCGAGGGAAAAAAAGATTTATGAAAAATTGGCTTTTGTTGTTATGGCTGTTATGTCGTTGTTGCTGTTACTGTTGTTGTGGTTCCTGTGCGTCGAGGGGCTTCGCAAGTAAACAAGATAACATGGTCGAAACACACACACACTCAGTCGTAACGAAACTTACTCACACACAAAAGTCCGTGAACGGAAATGAAAATGTGAACTTTATGACAGAACTCGCCTTTTTTTTACCACTGCCACACACGACCTTCTCCACCCGCTGTTCGTTAGGATATCCGCTTTTTACCCGGCCGCATTTTTATCAACTAGAATAAATAAATCAGAAACTATATGCCCTGAGGTCAACAAGGTTTGTCCGCCTGCATGCACAGCAAAAAAACCAAGGTTACTATGAAAAAAGAGAAAATAAATGGAAAAATATGTTACGAAATTGTTTATATTTTCTTAGGATTTAAAGAAACATTTTTATGCAAATCTAGGAATTATTAAAATCATTATTTTCATCATAACTAAAATATAATTTGTTTTTCTTTAATTAAAACGATTACGTTTTTTAATCCAAATGAAATAATTATTATTCTGCATTTACATGTGTTACATCGCATTTTTTGTCACTTAATAAATTGAATAAATTAAAAAATACACTTTTTTGTGTCTCTAAAAAATGCAAAATAATAATCAAAGCAACCATAATTTTCATCCTCGTTTTCATGTTGAATTGAATTTTATCTGTTGACCGCAAAATAAACAAAGATGCCAAAGCAATTTTGTGGCCAATGGAAACAGCAACAACAACAAGCTCAGTGTTGGTTTTTATGCATAGATAAATGCATATTGGCTAACATGGGTTAACTGGGTTAAAATGACAAACGCAATTGGGCACAGCAACAATAAAAACAGCACATTTTTGTTAAACATTTGCTGGCCTTTCTTCACGTGGCTGGCTTCTTCTTCTCCTATTCGTTTTGGCCATGTTTTCCCACATAAATGTAATTTCATTTTTATAGGTCTTTCACAAATTTGTGTACCGTTGTTGTTTATGTTCATGTGTTTATGTTTATGCATTTTAATGGCACAGTAACAAGAGCAGCAGCCAAGAAAAGTCGGAAAAGTTGGCAAGTGAAGCTGCCTGCAAGCAGCCGGCGTTTGCCAGCTGTCTGATCTTTGGCCCCTGGCCCCCTGAAAAACCCCTTTAACCCTCCCCGACCCTGGCACAATATCAAAGTCAAATTGTGCGTAAAATTCTGACGTTGCCTGTGCCAAATAAAATCATCATCGGCGGAAAATGTTGAAACCAATTCAAAGCTGATGACTAAATGATGAGCCAAATGATGGGCAGAAAAGGGCCAGCATCTCGGGAATGTGGAGCAAATGCGTCATGTTTCCAGGTCATTACACTTATTTATTGAATCAATTTCTTTTGGCAAAATTCAACAGGCAAATTCTTGTGAGATCTGAATTATTCAGGCCTCACAGCTGTCGCAAATATTTTTGCTTGTGCTTGCAATAATTCATTTATCCAGAGTAAAAACATTTATTTAGATGAGAAAATAAAACTTGAAGAGCATAAAAACTAATGAAAGCATTTGCCATTTAATTAAAAGATCCACTTCGTTTAAATAACAATTGAAATCATAATAATAAAATAAATTGAAACAAAAGGGAATAAAAAATAGGATCATTAAAAAAGAAAAACTGAAAAAATAACAGCGGTTTTTATTAAGAAATTAATAGCTCCAAATGATGGTTATTTGCAGGGCAATAAAAGCTGCTTGAAAACTAGTGGTTAAAATGAAATGGCGTGTAAAACTCATGGGATACATATTATTATTTCAGACGAAGTATAAAACTGGGGGAAGACAAATGGCAATTGCTTTATTGATTATTGCCACGACTCTTCCTGTGTAATTAGTTTTCCAAGTGATTATGCTCGTTCCCTGGGATTATTAGCTTGTCATCCTGGGAGACTCTCACCCGAGCTTCTCTAATTGCATTCAATATTCCCACCTTAAAAACACCCCCCTGCCATTCGCCAGATAAAATTTCAAATAGTTAAGGGAAAGAAGTTGGGGGGAAAGATGAGATGAGACAGGGATAGCGATGCCCTGCCAAATCCCCTGTAATCCGAGCCAGGCGAAGAAATCACAGTCACAATCCTTTGGATCCTGTGGACTGCCACTCAGGAGTGTCGCCGCCCCGATGCCGAGAAGTTCGGTAGAAACTTGTTGAAAAATTGCAAACGTTAATCAAAGTTAAGCGGCGCAGCAGCGCAGACGATGCTTCGACGTCAAAGTTAATTAAATTACAAAGTTATTTAATACTTTCGAATCGCAAACCGTTCAGGAGAATCCAACCAGACCAGCAGGAGCATCTGCTGCTGGCTGGGGATGCCAGGACCTCTGCTCCTGCGAACATCAGGGCATCGCACCATCAGGGCAACGTGTGGCAGTCCTTAATGAAATGTAATTGAAATAAATTAATTTTTCTCACACTTTACGGCGGAGTCCCGGTCTGTAATGGAAACATTTCGTGTGCTTTTCAGCTCTTTTCCTGAGCTGCAGTTTAATTCGGTTTTTCAGTGTTCAGTTTTCAGTCCGGCTGCGACCAGTTAATCTCCTGCTCGCAGTCCGAGTCCTGCATCCCATCTCCGCCCTCTCCTCCTGCAAGGACCTCTTCCCCCTCGTCGGAGTCCGAGTCCAGTTCCACATTGCTACGGGGCTCCTGCATTTCCACGTCTTCGCCTTCGTAATTTCCACTAGATTGACGTGAACTCTGCTCCTTGGGCTCCATCAAAAAGGGGCACAAGAGGGCTGTGGGGGCGGGGTGAAAGTGGTTATGACGATGAGGAGATGATGATGGCTGCATAATGAAATAAACTCGGGCAGGCAAAAACGATCAAAAGCGTTGAATGCTTCAGTGCTTCTGTGGATTTTTTCATTTTCGAGGTTATTTCACCAAACAGCATCGGCATTTAGTTCAGGTATTCTAAGAGTTCTTTTGTGATAGAAGGAGAATTATTCATCGCAAAACTATTTTTAATCTAAGCCTCTGAACTGGCTCTAAATTATTTAGATTATTGTTTCTTCTTAAATTAAATTATTAAAATTTTTAAAAGTTTTTTTCTAATTTGATCTAAGTTTATTATTTAATTTAGTTTTACTGAGTACTTATATTTAGTAATTAAAGGTCTAAGATTCTTGATTTTTAATCATATTGGATGTTAGTAATTTTTGTAATACTATAAAAATATTTCCCTATTTTTGTAAATACCTGCATGGGTGATCTCCTCCTTGGACTCGTAGATGTCCTTCTCAAAGACCTGACTGCGCGGCATCAGGGCATCCAAAAAGGCAGGTTTCTTGGGCGGACCCACAGACAAAACCTTTCCGATTTCATCGCTTTGGCCACTTTCGAATAGCGATAGATTGGGTCCGCACCTCAAGTAGAATCCGTTCAGAGCCTTTTGGGTGTTCAACTCGTTCTCGGCACGGCGATTCCTTACAGCCACATAGCTCCTATCAGTGACCTGCTCCATAACCGTATTCTTGAAGGTGTGCGCCCCGGGAAATGGGGGAAAATAATCGGGGATGTGCGAGGTGCAGGCCATTTCACGGGGCTTCGAGGCGCTCAGCAGTGGCTGTGGCCCCCTGTGGAAATCCTGGTCGCATGTCTGCGGCCCTGGAAATACGACCGCGGCCTTCGACTCCGAGTGACCCTGGCAAATGGCCTTGAGGTCGCCCACCTTGATGTCCAGCAGGCCAAAGGTGCGCTCCACATCAAAGTAGCTGGGCTGACTGCGACCGGCGTGATTGGCCCAATTGGTGGTCCGATTGGCAATCTCACGGAATCCTCCGGGGAATTCCAATGATTAACATTTTTCATTGCCTTGGATTGGATTTTTCTTTAGCTACTCACTGTCCCGCAAAAGTTCCAGCATCGACTGACGTAGCACGTCGTCCACCACCTCACAGTTCTTCTGGGCCAGCAAATTGTCCAGGACTTTGGACAAGGCTTCGTCGTAGGCATTCATTTTTGGCTAACTTACGTTGAACAAATAAAATTGACATGAAAATGAAGTGGAAGTAGAGTTGTAATCACTTACCATCGATATACGCATTGTTGCAACCCCAATTTCAAGATTGCCAGCTTAATTTTCCAATTAAACAAATTTAAAAATCATGGTTAATAAATTCCAAATATTTTAAGTTACTTAAATTGTATTTTCATGAGTCAACAAACCACCATCCGCTCTTAACAAATTTACACAATCTTTCCAAAAGGCTGAGCACTAAAAACCAGCAGCTGACTACCGATTGGAAACTGTCTTCGCCACTCCCCGAAAACTAATTACAATATTTTCGCCTTATGCGATCGCGACCAACTGCAAACTACCCAGCATAGACTCGTATCTTGAGCATCTCTGCTAATGAGATATGCAAATATTTGCAGACGAATGGGTTCCAAGAAAACCAAAGTGGGAGCCATTGTTTGTCCGATGACAAATTCTCCAGGCTCCGTCATAGATTAGCCGAAACGTGAGGCATAATCAGTCATAAGCCAAACAAACGGCGCGAAAAGAGAATGGAGAACGGAAAAATGAGTGGAAAAAAGGGGAAAATAGAGGAAAACCCAGGCACGAGGTCACTGTGTCAGAGTGGAAAAAGTACTTTAGATGCAGACAGATTCGCGCTTGTGACGCCCAAGAGGCTGCTGCAATTGAACAAATTGTACCTCCCCCTCCATAATCCCCATATTCCCCCACAATCCACATCCACTCTTTATTTTTTACGATCTCCATCATGATGATGTAGATGATGGGGATTATGTTGGCGGTCGTGCATTGTGGGCGTTCCATGGCTGACATTTGTACAAAGAACTCGCCCGTATCTGAGATCTAATGTTTTTGCCCCTAAGCGCTACCGTTTAAGGCCCACACAGGAAAAAAAACTTAACTTCTGAATAATTCATCAGAAACTTTGAATGCTAACCACTTATTTATCTATCAAACGGCGAAATATAATGAAGTTTGAAGTCATTATTCCTGAAAATGATATTAACATTTCATTAGATGTTATTCAATTTTCAATAGAGAACGAGTTTTCATGCATCCCATTGTTTATATAAAAACATACCATTTGATACGGAATATTAATCTTGATAAACAGGTGTTATTGGCTATAAAATTAGTTTTTTATGAATCTTCAAAAACTAGTTTAACTTTCTTTATAATATTTTCTAAATGTTGTATTTAAGTAACATCATTTAGATTTGATTCACTATAAGCCCTAGTTTAAAGTAAGTGTGACACTTTATATTATTCCAATTAATTCATGACAAATTTGTTAAGGGTTAGGAATTTTCAGATTTTTAAATAAAATGAATAAGGGAGAATACAATTGCCTACTTTTTATTGCAAGCCTAAACTGAACTTCTTAATTTGTTATTGACAATACCCTTCGACCACTTCCGTTTAAGCTGATTTTTCCCAGTGAACTTTTGTGATGAAAAGGAATCCGCTTTCTTGACATGCAAATTTATGCACTCGCATTTGCGGTTGCGCCCATTGTCGCATAAATTCATTCATAATTAACAAGAATAGAGAGTACATCCCGACATCCCGACAACGCAAGTTGTTTGCCCAGACGACAAACAAAATAATTGCTGCAATTTAGCCACCAGCAAAGAGCCTAACAAACGAGTATATATATGGGAAGTGCAGTCGCAGTCGGCGCAAATTGAGCTGTCCCGGGCTAATTCGAACGATTAATTCGATAAGCTTGCAGCTCAAATCGGCAAACAGAAAGACGGGACGACAGTTGGACAAACTGGCAGCCAATTGATTGAGCAGCCGATTACGATTACTGGGGAAGTCTTGTCCGAAGGCCCCGAGTCTCGAATCCCGGTGCAAATTGCCCCGTCGGCTGGTCGGAGCACAAAGCCCCGCAAATTGTTCCAGTTTCCGAGAGGCGCAGATAAATCTATTGAGATATGGAGAGAGACCCGGTTCCCCTTTTTTCTTCAGCTGTGTTTTCTTTCTGCACCGTTAAGCCCACGCAGGCCAAATGCATTTTGGCGAGAGTCTGTGGCACGATCTTCGGCGTTCTTGTTCCCTGGAACCAATCACTTGACCGAGGGCGGCATAATCTTTATGACAGGCCGCTGCCGGAACTTCACAACAGGTTGAGCCACGTCTTCGACGATAGAGCCAGTTGAACTAGTGACCTTTGCAGAAAATAGATTATTAAATTTCTTTAAAGCTTGCCAAGATAAAAGTTCCTTTACCACTCCATTCCATTTTTCTTAAATTAAAAGAGAACTTTCAAATTGCTAAAAATATTTAAATATTTTTAATTTAGATCTTTTTACCAACGAAAAATGTACTTCACATTTTTTCAATTCTGCTAAATTTATGTAATATTTTTCTTATAGACAGTTTTTAGAATTGAAAGCCTTAATATATTCTTAATTTAGTTCTCTTGCTGCCAGAAAATCCCAAGTCCCACTAAATTGCTGATTGGCGATCAGTTTTCGATAATGATCACTTAGTAAAGGCCTCATTACAATCTCCTGAAGTCAAGACAATCAAAAACAAGCGATTGCACGACTTTTTGCCGGTTAAACAAATCGCTAATGACACAATCAATGCAAAATCAATGCAAAACACAATCAAAACAAATCGGAGAACTACCAGTTCATTAGTTTTCATATGTGATTTGCTGACCTCTGAAATCGACTGCCCCGCACTGCTGGGCAGCATAGGGTTATCGGTGCCTGGTAGATCGTTAAGAACGTTTGAACCATTTTTTGTACCGGCTTACAGAGCCAATTATGCCCACAATGAGCCGTTGTGTAGAGCCCTGCATTTTTATAATAAGTTGCCATCTCACATGCGGTTGGATCCATGCTCCCCCAGAGATTTAATCAAGAAAAACTTGTATAATTATTTTGCCTCACTTAGTATTTAATTTAGTATTAGTTAGTAGCCAGTTAAGGTTTTTTTTACTGTTGGCGAATAAAGAAATAAAAAAAAAAAAAAAAAAAAAAAAAAAAAAATTGCGTAATTAAAGCCAGATGGCCAACGGTTTGGGCCACGTTTTTGATCAATGGCCAGTCAGCCCACGGAAGCCAATTTACCAAAGACACAAAGCGCGTTCGTCAACCCGTCAAATTGTGTTAAATTGTAAAATGACAACAGCACTAACAATAACAATAATTGTAAGATTGTAAGTTATTGTGTGGCGGCGGAAACGAGTTTGCTTGACCAGCAGGTGCCACGGGGAACCAAGTGAATTTTCAATACTTGGAGTACGAATTGGGAAATCACATATGTTCAATCTTTAAGTACTTACAATTGGGCCATGTGCAAATAATTACGGAATCGGTGGGCAAATTTTGATATGTCGCCTTCTTATCTTATCGGCTCAAAAAAAAACCAGATGCCTTTAGCACAAGCAAAAATAGGTTATGAACATATTTACACAAGCCTCTCACTGATTTTTTTGTTTTATTTTGTAAAAACCATAAAAGTTTTTACACTCGGTTGAGTTTCAGGAATTCTGTAAGTACTGATTGCGAGCAGCTCATAAAAGTTTACGGGCTAGTGAATCATTTTTTTCAGACAGGTTTAGTTTTAGTTTTGTGTGATACAGTTAAATTGCTTTGAGTTCTATTTATCTAATGGATTTTTTTCATAAATCTTTTTTGACAGTCTTTTTTCAGGACCTAAGCTACTTTTTTTATATACGAATATATCTTGAAACCACTTCCCAAAGAACTCTTGCTCGCTTTTTGTTTTCTTTTCAGATATTATTAGGGCACTTGCACTTTGCAAGTTCTGTTGTTGACTTCTTTGCACTTCGACATTTGTCTGCTCCAAAAACTTTTCCCCCAACGCAACTTGTTTGCATTTTTCACCCAGCTACGACAACGCTTCTTTGTACTTCGGTTATGCAAATCGAATAGAAAAGATTGAGATAGTCAAACAGACAATGTTGCAATTTAGCCTTTTATGAAGTTGACAAAGTAATTTTGCACCGAGTATTATTTTTTTACTTTCTATTTGCATTTGGCTTTTTAGATTGAACGGCATGTCTGGAAACGCCTATCTAATCATAGGCCAGGTATCGTCAAACTCAATATCTGAAAGGGAAAACGAAGATAGCAATCTAAATGACTTTATTACTTTCAATTGACACAATTTTGAGGCTGCGACGACTGGTTTTTGGTTTGACCAAATTGAAATTTATTGCCGAAACAAGAGGAGAATTATGTCGAACGGAATTTAATAAATTAACAATTCAAGTGAGGGGCTTCATGTGCAAAATTGGGAATTAAAAGCGGACTGCGAAGCTCGTGGCACATTTAATAATTCAATTCTCTTTTCCTGAAACGCGGCAAACGGAGTCTGCCCCGATTTCGATTCGATTTAAATTCAAATCAACTTTTCAAAAGCTGGCGGCAAATTTATGCAATATCAGGTTCCCCACGTCTTCTTTTGTGCTCCAACCGTTCCAGAAACACAAAAATGCAAAATTTGTGCTAAAAACTAAAAACCTTCTAAGCATAATTACACAGAAACAACATTGGGAAAGAACTTCAGCTCCCAGCATCATCAAGAATTTTGGGTAAAACGGCGGAGTTTTGTTATGGGGAAGTTTCTCCTACCAACTGACTGTATCGTATATGGGCAAAATAAACATTTCCAGCTGACAGACGTCGAAGCCAGAAAAAGATAAACAAACAAAACAACAGAATGCAGTTGCTTAAATTATGAAAGAAACGCCAGATCAAAGGGATGGGTAAAATAGAAGGGGTATTATTGCTGGGGGAAATGGGGAAAGGAAAATCCTGACATTTTCAAGTGGCTGTGATTCGCAGCGAATCCCGTTGCAATTATTATTATTTTTCGACCGCATTTCGCTGACGCCGAGTGCCTCGAATCGGAGAAGTCTGCATTTTTATTCGCCTCTCAATATGTCAAAATGCTTTTGCCCCACACTCGGAATTGTTGTTTGCATTTTGTGCTTCGATTGAGACAATATTTATGGCAAAGGAAACCTCTAGAATTTAATCTGCATATTTTTCTTAGCTTCAAGAGTTTTTATTGATTATTTTCTGTATTTTTGTATTGCAGATTCGCCAATTCTGTTCTGGAGGACTCTCGAAGACGCCTACCAAATAGGTAATTATATTGCAAGTATTTTATGTTTGAATGGAAAAAGTAATTCAGATGACTTATAATTTGAAAGAAATTATTTATGATTTATGCAAATGGGTGGTGAAAAAGATTTGATGTCTTTTGGCATAAATAATGTATTATTAAATTGGTTTTTGAATGATCAATTTAGTTGAATTCCTTCTCAATATCTGCAAACCGCTTTTATTACTACCACATAATTGCATATTAGTTACTTATCAATTTTCGCAATCAAAATGCCTTTTACGTGTTCAATAGATTCCCACTTACAAATGTTTAATGAAATTGTATTATAAATTTCACTCGGGAAAATGCCAGTATATAATTCAAATGAACGTTCGATACGGATGCCATTTCTGCAGTTCATTTGGCTAATGCAATTTGAGCCACCAAAAAACCGCCCACTCGAATGTGGTTACACCTCTTGGCCCTCTCTTGTTAATATTTACCGCACATTTTGCGCAACGCCAGGCGGCGACTTTGGTTTTCATCTTTGGGATTCGGTTTTTGTTGCTTCTCGCATTCGGTTTGCATTTACACTTATTTATATTTATTTCCACACATGGGCTTCGCTCTATGGCGACTCGATTCCCGCTTTTCCACTATGTATTTATTTATGCTGATTCCTTTGGGCACTATCGCCATGTGCATTTTTTATGGAAAAAGGGAATTGCAGCGGCATTTACTACAATAAGTTAGCGATAAGGCATTGGAGTGGCATATAAATTAATAAGAGTACAAACGGAAAAGTTTATGCCGTTGCACGTGGCGCATACGTAATAATTTCCAATGGTATTTCTGTGGCCTTACGGCAACAATTTACTTAATGCCGCCCGATCAATATTGATACTTGGCCAATATTTGTACAATTTGTTTCAAAGTCACATATTTTTGTGAGGTGAATTGGTAGAAAGAGCTGAGTGAGTCAAATTGCAGATGATTCAGTTTTCAGTTTTTAGATTCCCCCGATTCGAACACACCTTCTATAAAGCTGCATTTGGCTTAGTCAGCGAAGATTTAACTCATTCCTTTTTTATGACCAGAATCAATTTGCATGCCATTTGCTATGTCAAAGTTTTTCTGTATTTTTTTTTTCACTCTTTTGACCATATACGTTGCGCTGCCTATGAGAACGTAATTTGATTTTCAGATATCGAGTTTGATTTGTGATTTTTGTGGCGATTCTAAATGGCTCGCCTTGACATTTCGCATTGGAAAAATTTAAATATAGATTAAAAAACGCCAAAAGCGGCCAGCAAGAGTGTCGAGAGATGGCGGAGCATCATCTGGCGGGCCATTAGTGAAAAAAGCTAATGCCACGCCCACTCGCCTCTGCCACTCAATCTATAAATATGCCAGACTTTGCATAGCCGTAAAGTCAACAAAAGGCATCCGCAAAATGGCAGGGAGGATGTGATGATGCAGCAGCTGGCGGGGATATCGGGATGATGGTTAAATGGGGGACTTTAGTTCCAAAGGGGGTGTTATATGAGGAGTTACGGGTCGGGGGGTGGGTGGTTAAATGGGGAAAAACGAGTGCAGCAGACCGGTTGCCTATAAATTACAGTCAAACGGAAATCATTTTGCATGCATGTCCTGGCTCCTGACTTGTGAAAAAAAACTCTTCGTTCTGTTTGTGCCAGCGGAAATTCAACATTTCAGTAAACAGGCGGGAAAATTTCCACTTGGCCTGCCATTGTCAACACTGCGTATACGTGATGGGTCCAACATTAGTCCGGTCATAAACTAACATTCCGTAATGCGATTAACCCCTAGCACAATGCAAGTCTAGATCCCACCCCCCCGTCGGCAAGAAACCGAACAATTTCTGCAGCACACGCACAAAAACCAGAAACGAAGCAACAAATTTCCAGCCTGAAAATGATTTCAAGCCAACTCATGTGAATGTGGGGGGGCGGCTAACAAACAAGATAAAACTTTTGATTTATCGTTGACACGAACGCCAAGAACAGAAAGAACAAGCTGGACAAGAGGACCAGATCCACAAGCATAACCAAAACCAGCTCGAGGACCAAGGTCCTGCTGAATTTGTTGGCCTGTGGGAGGCAACTGAAAACTAACTTGGCTCACAAATGCGTGCGTCGATAACGAAAGGCAGATCCTGCACACAGAAAAAAAAAAAAGAATTAGGAATTTTTTAAATCGATTAAAAAATGTTAAGGAATTTTATAATTTTATGTGTCCTTTTCATGTGTGCATCTAAAAATAAAAATGCCTTCGTATACTAATTTGTTACAAATGGATAAAATCTAAAATTTATAAAAAATATTTATAAAGCAAACAAAATAAATATGGGAAAATAATAAATAGAATTAGATAAGAAATTCAGGAATTAAATTTACTATTAGAGCTTTTAATAAAAAATGTTCATTACTTATGACTACAACAAAATTGTAATTGGAAAAAAGGTTCTTAAAAATTGAATAGATCTTAAAAATAAGTTTTAAAAATTGAACAGATCCTAAACAAATTCCATAATTTCCTCTGAGTGTACCTGCATTGAAGGCAATTACCCAGGATGGAGGAGGGGGACCAAGAAGCCCTTTTGCGTGGGAGGCAGTGTCAAGTGTGTGTCACGACACGCGCCGACAAATTTGTGGGCTCCCCTTGCCAAAAAGCTGCAAACAAGCATAAACTCTCCAGCTTCTGCTACACCAGGCAAATGAGGCGGTTTTCGGGGGGTGTGGAATACAAGAAGGACAAGAGGAACAGACAACAATGGGCAGCTGAATGGTCAACTTACTTGCCCGACTCTCGGATAACATCGCCAAAACAATTTAGCCCAAACCAGAAACCGAAAACAGAACTCTGAAAGCAAAGTTCCACAAAATTTGTTTGCTTTGCCAGCCTTAATTTCCACAAATATTTGCTCACTCGCATTTTTTGTGTGTGCTCAGTTTTGGGCGGCATGAACTTGAAAAAAATTAATAGAAAATATTTGTACGAAAAAACAGCAAAAACAAAAATACTACAAGTGACATTTTTATGTCAATGAAAAAGACACACAAAACAATCAACAACATATCACGGAAAAAAACGATCTCAAAGGCGAGAATCGATTTAGCAGAATTTACATCATCATTGGTTCACATACTTTAGTGCACTGCAAAAAAATCGGATGTAATTTTTAAAGATTTTTTTTTAAGAGTTAATATTCAATTAATAAAGCATTTATATCGCTTGGAAAAATAATTATTAATCTAAAAACTAAAAATATCTTTTGTGCATTTGTTCATTTCGTTATAATTTTAGTTTTATTACTTTTTGTGAATAATTTATTATTTTAAAAATATTAAAAAATACTTTATTACTTTTTGCGAACTTAGGTTATCACTAAAGATTTATTGAATGGAGCACATCTGTATGAACAGATTATTCCATTTCTGGTGTTAGTTCGTGAGAAATGGGGTGATCCCGTATGCCAAAAATATAGAACATCGTAATTTTGGCACGTGTACGAACTGATAGTGTCAGATAGGCTGGGACACCCCGCCGTCGGCTGAAGTGGAATAAATTTGAGAGGCATGACATCACTTCAGTCTACTGCCTGAGTTCCAATTGCCGGTCGAGTACGTGTTTTGGATGCTGACGTAGCCGCTGGCGCCTGCGCCCAATGCAAATCTCGAAGTTTATTTGGTCGATGACGTTGTCTTCGCATTCGAAATGCACATACGAGTATATGAACGAAGAGTCGTTGGAAAATATCAGAATTGCGGGTACGTGCGGCGAGTCAAAGGCGAACTTGGAGCGATTGCCGTGGCTGATATTTATTGCGGGGACCCAAGAGCTCTCGGCTGAGTTATGTCATATCTTTTGGGGTAGGACCCAAAAGGTGCGCACGCCAAGCAGGTAGAAATGATTGATAGGTTGCTCCGTGGGATTCAAACTGCAGCCAAGTTGATTTGTGATGAGTTCTGATGAATTGCCTTTGGCTTTCGCCTGAATCTGGAGATCCAAAAATTAAATTTATGACTTTGGACAGGGGGAAAAGGAGATTTTTAATTTATAATGCTTTCCCCTTTTTCTGTTCTCCTTTTTGCTCCATTGAGTGGCAGAAATCCAACCGGAAGGAGTCCATTTAAAATTCATCTAAACTCATTAAAAAAGTTTTCTATTTTTTTCGGCGGCGAAACTGTAAATTAATTTCAACTTGGCCCGCAGCAGCAGCAGAAAAACAGAGTCGAAACTTTAAATGCACTCAAATTCAATTGAAAAGTGCAGCCTCATGGCCTGGCACTGCGTATACTTGATATCGCGCATACGCCGCATGGGACCTGTGGTGCTGAGTTGCTCTGCAATGCCATCGTCCTGTCAAAGCAGCAAACACACAACAGACACAATGACTTGTCAGCAACTAAATGACTTTCACTTTTCCCGTTTGCCAGTGAAGGGTATAGTAAATTTACACAGGAATAAAAAATGTGATTTCAAATTAATGGTTATAGAAATGCTGTTAAATGTCACAATTTTAACTTATTATTAATTTAAATTTTTTAAACTTGAAATGTTTGTTGAAGGAATTTTCTACATATAAATACATTTATAATCATTAAATACATATATTACAAAACTCAAAGTTCTTAGGTTTCTATAAATCTTTGTATTTTCTTAATTCATGGTTATACATTTTAAAAACTTGTGCATGGGATATAAAACAATATTTTTTCAACTGCACGCTTAGCTGGGTGTTGAGATGTGTATCAGTGGACAGCTCGGAAATTCCGAGAGGACAAAGTTGCCAGCTGACGATAGCACAGACCCTCGATGGGGGCCCCAGAATAAAGATGGAAAACTTCAGTCAAAAGGCACGACAGATGCGGAGATGGCTGCTCGAACCACAACCGCTACGTGTTGGCTCCTCACCGACAGATTCCGCACAGGTGAACCATGAAAATGCTGGCAATTGCACACAGGTAGAAATTTTCAAGGGGTGGTTGGGGCTCAAAATGGTTGGAAATGGCTGAAATGGCAGCTGTGAAAACGTTTCTCGGCTACTTTTCGCTGCAATCGAGGCAGACGGAGCAGCAAGTGATTGGTTGGAATCTGGCAGAGATGCGTATAAATTATATGGCTCGTCCGCGATTTTCTACGGGAATGAAAAGCTGTGCAGTGCAATTTATAGCCACCATTTACACCCGGTTTTCTGAACTATTTCGTGTGGCGCGCACTGTGATTGCATTTAAATCAATGAAATGCGCATAAATTAATTAAGCCAGAGCGAATCAAACGAAAAGAAAACCCATTTGTTGTATTTATAAATGTTTAACTTCCTATGGCTACAAATTAACCGCACAAAAACATTTACCTTTAATTAAGCCGCAAACTGGTATTTTGCTATCGAATTTTCGTGTTTGTTTACTTCGCCAAGCGAATAAAATCTATGCAAATTCGTTTGCCAACTTAATTATGCCAAGAACGGGTTGATTCCCCCATAATTGATTACGACATCTGCCGGCCAGGAACTCCCGCAACATAGATATGACATGGTCAAGATTAATGTTACCAATTTGTCCACTTCCCAAGCCGCATGCCGATCTCTAAGCTCTTTCGATTTATTTGGCAGCCGTTTGCATTGAACCCGTCGTGAAGAGGTTAAGTCCAAAGATGTATTTTTTTTCGCCATTGACGCAGCCATTCAACTTTTGCTTTTAACTCGAATTTGTTTTGGGGATTTGATTGATGGCCGACGAGTTCTGCGAGTGGGTGATGATCTGCTCAAGAGATCTCAATTATTTCCAATTCCCTCGCAGTTCGCAGTTCTTAAATTTTCAGCGCTGTTTTTGATGCGATTCTAATTACGACACTATCATCGCATAGGCATAAACACTTCGTGGAAGTCCGTAATTTATGCTAATTCCCAGCGAAGCACCGAAATAGCACCTCATAAATGTAAATTCGGTTCCCAAATAGAGGAAACCCCCTTCAAAAAGGTAATCGCACGCCCCTTGATCATTTATCAGCATGGTTTTTTTGGTTGGAGAGGGGCCACACGTGTGTTTTTCAAATACGATACCCGTTCTCATTGCGCTTCCCTTGGGTATTTAATATCCGAGGCTTAAACCCAAAGTGCTGATGAGCTTATCTCCAACCTCGAATATCTGGACAAGGTTACGGGAAAGGGTCGGATTAGTTCTACAGACGGAGCACTGCCTTTAAAAAGTATAAAACACAAATTTAAATACTTTTTGGGTCTAAGCTGCCGCCAGATTGATTTCCCAAGTCGTTGAATTTTTTCAAACAATATTATATGACTCCGTTTCTCGGAAACTTGTTGATACGATCCAATTAAAATCAAATTTTCGATGCCGTAATGCCTTAACTTAAATTATTACCGACGCGCCCAAGTTCAAGATCAAGGCCTTACGATTTCCCCTTCATCATTTTCCGCGACATTTGAATGTCGTCTGGGCACCCACAGCCAACTGCATTGGAAGTGGGTCATAAATCAGTCAAATTCCGCCCACTCGCAGACATTTTCCCTGCGCCTACTTGTGTGTGGGTGCCGTCTCTCTTTTTATTAGCCACTTAAACGAATGTCGAGTTGTAATAATGTTGACAGAATCGTGGATCGGCGGTGTCTTGAAGGTCTATATCTACCGGGAACTCTCGCGTCATCGCGTCATCGGGCCGAGCAAACAAACCAGAAAGCAGGTAAACAAACCAACTGCGGAGACAGCAGTTACAGCCACTGAACCTTGCCAAGATCGGTACACGGAAAAAATAGTGCAATTATTGGAAAATCTTGTGGAAATTATTATATCATTATTTAAATAGTTTAGAATTTAAAAAATATTTTTTAAAGCGCTTATCTATATTCTCAAACACAATCCTGTGAGATTGGATTACTAACTTATATTCTTCAGATTAACAAAATAAAAAAAAGGTCCAAATTAATTTTTATTTTGCTTTCTGTTAAAAATAAACTTTATATTTTGTCAGTTATTAAAATGTTTTAAATATATTAAAACATTTAATTTCTTTAAATATCTTAAAGTAAGATCTTATTATTATATTTATATAATGCTTTTAGCTGACCTCATATTTAATTATCGCGTTCGTTTGGAATCCGATATTATAAAACCTATTATCCAAGACACACCTACATGTCATAAAAAACGTAAGTGCTTAAGTGCGGTTTTTAAATATTTAAAAAAATTAGTTTTCCGTGTATCGAGCCTATAATGAATGTCAAGTCGTCACCGTTGAGGAATTTGCTGTCGATTGGCGTTGGCCAAGAAAAGCCAAGAGGCACAAGCCAACAGGGGCTTCGGGCCAAGACAACTGAGCCCAGCAACTCCGGCCTGTCTGGCGAAGCTGTCAATCCAGTTGGCCGGCGTGTGTTTACTTCTTTAACTCTTTTTCTTATTATATCTTTCCCCCCTTTAATTTGTTTGCTTTCGTGGGCATGAATTATTTTACAGGAATTGTATATGATTAGTCGCTGGTCTTTGGGGGCAAAGAAAGGGGCGGCGTCAAATTAGCCGCACGTTCAAATGGCTCAATTAAAATGACACAATCTAGCCCATAATTTGCTCGGTGAGTGCAATTTAAACCGGTATTCCATCGCTAAGAGCTTCAAATGATAGATCATTTAATTAAGTTTAGTGGAAAGTCAAAGGTGAAAGACATGTAATGGTCGAGCCTGCAGAGAAGGCCCAACTTTTAATTACATTTTTCGTTTATCATTAGATCTTCTTTACTTTCACTTTTAGCTCAGTTTTAAATCTAATTTTGCCTTGGAAATTTAGGTTTTTAGCAGCTGCCTGAAAACAACCATTTCAGTGGCCTTTTTTTTAGTTTTTATTTTTAATTCGTATTTAAAAAGTTTCGAATTATCATAAAAAACAGATTTTGGCTATATTTAAAGCTCTTTTATAAATGTTTACTTTTTAGCTCAGTTTGAAATCTAACTTTGCCTCGAAAATTTGTGTTTTTAGCAGCTGCTTGAAATGTACAATTTCAGTGACCTTTTTTTTTAAGTTTTAATTTTTAATTCGTATTTTTAAAGTTCATCATTATCATAAATAAACATATTTTTAACTATATTTAAAACTCTTTAATAAACGTTTACTTATAACATGTTCGGTCATTTAAATGTCAATGCTAAGATCAGATGCTAATTATTTTTCTTCAAAGTAGTATTAGAAGCAGGGACCGTAAATAATCATTATTTGAGATTTTTATTTTAAAAAGACTACTGCGATATTTTTTTTTAAACGTCAATAATAACGTTCTTTTTACTCTTGTCCACAAAGTATATGCATTTCAACAAATCTGGAAAGCAAATGAACTGTTATTTGTTCATGTCTATAAAGTGCATAAAAACCAGTTAAATTGTTGATTAAAACTTATAAAAGTCTCAGTAGGCCTTTTGAAATAAAAATCTCAAATAATGATTATTTACGGTCCCTGATTAGAAGTAGTTATTAAATGTTGCAAGTTTCCCATCTTAAAGAACGCAACTCAATTTATTTAAGACCTTAACTTGCAGTTGTACCAAGAATAACCCATCAGAGACCCTCTAAAACAGTTAGCGGATTAACCCGCGGCAATTCCACTCATTTATATGAGAAAAGTGGGTCACTGCAGCCAGCACTACTGGCACACACACAATTCACACACTCGGAGGCACTCGGTGTGTCAACAAATTGAAAATAGAATGCAATAACAAGCCCCAGTGGCAGTGGCAGCTACAGTGACGGCTTTTGACCAGGTTGTCTGCCACTTGACGAGGTGGTTAAAGTTATGAAAGTGCTAATTGAAACGCCACACAATGGCCGGCCAAATGAGCCGCTCGTTGAGTGGACAGTGACTAAACCCAGAGATGATGATGATGACCAGTTTCGTGGCCAAAAGCTGTTTATGAATGGGGGCCAATAAATAAAATAAATCTGTTCGAATATATGTATATTCCCGTCGGCTCAATTTGTCTTGCTTTTTGGCTTTTGGTGTGGAGGCGTTTGTGTGTCCATCCATCAACGGAAACACTTGTTAGAGGCTTCTCCTCCGGAATATATTTGCATAAAACAAACATTTGCTGAAATGAAATTATGATAAGCAGACGAGTTGAGAGATTAACGAATGTTCATCGTTTGTTTTCGTTTCATTCCCCCTTTTTTTGCAGACCGTCAGCCCGTCGAGCGATGTAAGAAGTGGCCAAAACAGAGCAGCCAGAGATTCATAATAGCCCTAGGAACAACAAAACAGGAATACAATCCCCGCACACCATCAAGCATCAAGGAGCAGCAGAGGCATCAGGATGAGTGGCAGCCATAAAATGTGGTGCTGCCAAGTATTTATCTTAGCTTTATGTGAGTGCTTGCACATGCAGCTCCCGCGATGATTTATTATATTTATTATTTTTATGGCCCACAGTTGCCCACACGATTCCGGCGGAGTTCCATTCCAGCGCAGCTCATGCCGGCATTAGCTTCGATGGCCCCTCGCCGGCTCTCAATACGGATGCAGTGACTCCAACAAGCAGGCCGAAGCGTCGCGTATACGCCCTGTGTCCGCCACAATTCCATCGCGTGGGCACCGATTGCTACTCGCTGGTGGAGCAGCGCAGCAGCTGGCTGGAGGCGCACTTCTTCTGCAAGGACAAGAACGCCAATCTCACGGAGCCCGGCAAGCATGCCGACAAGAAGCTGAGGCAGTTCCTCCAGAAACAGGATGCCCTTTCAGGAGGTGAGTAAACATTAGAGCCCTGCTTGAATGGATTCAATGAATTATTTAGAATTTTTTGTATTATATGAATGAATTAATTAGAATTTTAAGTTAAAAGAATTGAATGAATTTGTATTTTGAGAATTGAATGAATGAATGGCATGAATTCCGAAATAATTCAAACGACAATTTCTTTTGAAGAAGAAAGGGCCATAATTATACCCGTTACTCGTAGAGTAAAAGGGTATATTGTATTCGTGCAAAAGTATGTAACAGGGAGAAGGAAGCGTTTCCGACCCCATAAAGTATATATATTCTTGATCAGGATCACTAGCCGAGTCGATCTAGCCATGTCCGTCTGTCCGTCTGTCCGTCTGTCTGTCCGTCTGTCCGTCTGTCCGTCTGTCCGTCTGTCTGTCTGTATGAACGCTGAGATCTCAGAAACTATAAAAGCTAGAAGATTGGCATTTTGCATGCAGATTTTAGGAATTCCTACGCAGCGCAAGTTTGTTTCAAAATGGTGCCACGCCCCCTCTAACGCCCACCATCGCTTATATACGATTTTAAAAATTTTAATATTTTGGAAAAGTAAAAATGCAGTTTTATTGTGTTTATCAATACCTATCGAAATGTAGAAGAAATTTTTCAAATCGGACCATTCGTTAAAAAGTTATGCGTGATCAACGTTTTCTATCTCTATCTCCATCTCCCTCGCACTCCCTTTACCTGAGTAACGGGTATCTGATAGTCGGGGCATCCGACTATAACGTTCCCTCTTGTTTTGTGATTAAATCTGCCTGACTTTTATTTAGTAAGCAGTTAAAATTGATTTGTTAAAAATTTTACACTTTTTGTTCTCAAAAGAAAGCACAAAAAAAATCTGGCAAATTCAAAAAATTTATAAAACTTATTCATTCATTCATTCAATTCGAAATGAATTAGAAAAACATTCAATTTAGTTCACGTAGAATTGAATTAAACAAATCAGAAATTTCATGGCATACTATGATAAAACAAAAATTGATTGATTAATGCAGGGCTCTAGTAAACATCTGATTAACCATAATTAAATAAAACCATCATACCACCATTTCTGGTATTTAATTCTTAGTATTAAGCGGTAAAACTAAATCCTCCCTCTTTAACCTATAGAGAAAGATCCCATCTGGCTGGGAGCCACCTATGATCACCACAACAACCAATGGCAGTGGAGCATGAGTGGCCGCAATCTGACCAACGACTCCTTCAGCCGCACCGATCCCACGTAAGTCAACCCTTCGATGCTCTTTCCTCTCTTCCTTTATTTCCGTAGATTGATTTAACGCTTAAGCAACAATTCTAGCTATGTGCAACTTATCTCCAACAGCCAACCGATGGACAGCAATTGTGCCATCTACGATCCGAATCTCAAGTACCGCTGGTCGGCGCGTCCCTGCTCGGATAAGTTGCGCTTCATTTGCCAGCACAAGATGCCCAAGGTGAGCGGGCCGAATCGCTACAAAATCTACAATCGCTGGAACGCCACCTATCCGAACCAGCAGGCCAACGAGGTGGTGCTGGAGATTCTCGAGCCGCGTGCAAACGATCGCAGGTAAATTGAAGCTAAGGGGTGGCATCTCCTGGCAACAGCTGGCTTTCCGGGGAGTTGTCATCTTCGTCTTTCTGCTCCTCTTCTGTTGCTTTCTTATCTTCAGCTTCTTCTTGGGCCAAGAAGTCATCCCATTTGGAGAGTCTCTCACTGGCCTCCGTGGCTGACTCATCAATTCTGTAGGAAATTAAAGAGTTATTAACTGCTATTGAAACTATACTAATGCGAAACTTACTTGTATTTGGTCTTGCCATCCCAGGATTCGGCACTTAGCTGTCGCTGGCCAAAATAGCGGCCCTGCATCATTTGAATCACCTGATCGGCTTCCTCCGGCGAGGACATGTTGATCTGGGCAACGCCCTCAGGATGGCGCTGAAAATGGTGTACTTATCAGAAACTTTTGGCTCTTTAACAACTTTAGGTTCTCTTACATCATAGATGACCACTTTGCGGACCATTCCGCACTTGCCGCACTCCTCACGCAGATTGTTCTGGTACTCCAAGATGAGTTCCACCTCCTTTTCAAAGAGTTCGGGTGTAAAAAGGTTCTTGAGGATAACAGTTTTCTCATTCTTTGAGCGCTCGCCACGCATTTTATCTGGCCGCCAGTCGAATAATCTAAAAATGGGAAAGCAGTATATTAATATAGGGATTTAATTCTGATTTAGTTTGGGAATCACTTACTTTTCCTTCATCTTCTGCAACTTTTCCTTGTCCTTCTTCTTGCGCTTGGGCTTCAGGGCGGGATTGTATTCGCCGCGCATCTGAAACTGAGCTCTCTGGACGCGAATTTTATGGCCTCGCAGATTGTATTCGTCCAGGATTTTCAGCGCCAGATTGACACTCTCCACCTGAAAAAAAAGAGATGAAATATAGAAATTAATTAAATTATTTCTCAACAGATTCCATCGACGTGTAAAGGCGGAGGGCAGCGACGAGGAGATGATCATCCCCAATCGACGCCGCAATAATAATCGCCGTAATAACCAGAGGAACCGCCAGGTGCCAAACCAGAATCAGCATCCCAACGATGTGAACTACCAGCCGGGGGAGCAACGTCAGAGGAATCGTCCTCGTGCCACCAGCACCACTGTGGCGCCACCGACTCCCCAATCGGTTAATCCATCTAATGATGTCCTGGCTGCCTCACCGACGCCCCAGCAGATGACCCAGTATGATCGCAAGCTGCAACGCCAGCGGGAGCGGGAACGTCGCCGCCAGTTGCGTCGCCAGGAGCGCCAGAAGTTGGCTCGCAAGCAGAAGCAGGAGAAGCAACGTCGCCAGCGGGAGGAGCGCCAGCGATTGCAGCGGGAGGAGCAGCAGCGCCGCCAGCGATTGCAGCACGATGATCCCAAGCCCCAGGTGGTCGATGAACTGCGTCAGCGTTCGGCAGAGGAGCAGGAAAGGAAGCTGAGGGAGGATCAGGAAAGGAAGCAGCGAGAGGAGCAGGAAAAGAAGCTAAAGGAGGAGCAGGAGCGGATCAGGCAGGCGGAGGAGGAGCAGCAGCATCAGCAGCAGCTGGAGGAGAATCAGCAGCAGCAGCTTCGCGAACTCAAGGCCAAGCAGCAGCGTCAGCAGCAGGAGCAGGAGTACCAGAAGCAGAAGCGCGACCAGGAGCTGGAGCTGCTGAAGCAACGGCAGCTGGAGGCCGAGCGCCAGCATGCCGCCGATGAGGCAGCGGAGAAGCTGCGCCAGGAGCGCATCCACAAGCAGCGCGAACTGGAAGCGGAACAGCGAAGGGAACGCGAGGAGCAGCGGCGCAAGCAGCGCGAGGAGCAGGAGGAACTGGATCGCCAGAACCACGCGAAGCGCCTGGCCGAGGAGAAGCGACTGCAGGAGCTGTACGAGGAGCGACTGAGGCAGGCCAACACGGAGCGCGAGAAGCAGCTGGCCGAGGCGCACGAGGCCAAGCGGCGCGAGGAGCAACAGCTGCAGGAGCAGCTGAAGAAGCAGGAGGAGGAGCGCCAGGAGCAGATTCGCCGCGAGCAGGAGGAGGAGGAGAAGCGCCTCGAACTCCAGCGGCTGGAAGAGACGAAGCGGTTCGAGGAGAAGGAGCTGAAGCGCCTGCACGAGGACAACCGGCGGCGCGAGGAACAGAAGATTCAGCGCGATCGGGAAATCGCCCAGCGACTGGCCGCCGAGAAGAAGCTGGCCGAGGAGGAGGAGCAGCTGCGCCGGGAGGTGGCCGAGGAGGAGCGGGCAGTGAAGCAGCGGCTGGAGGACGAGGTGCGCCAGGCGGAGGAGGCGCGCAAGGCCAAGGAGGCCGAGGAGCGGGCCGCCGAGGAGGCCAAGGCCGCCGACCAGAAGCGTCGTGTCGAGGCGGCCAAGAAGCTGGCCGACGAGGAGGTCAAGGCCAAGCTGGAGGAGAAGCGGCGCGAGTATGCCAGCCGCATCTCGGCGCTGAGTCCCGAGGACCAGAAGAAGTTCATCGAGATGCGCAAGCGGCGCAAGCAGCTCAAGGAGAAGAAGGAGCGCGACCAGCGGGCGAAGGAGCTCAAGCGGATACAGCAGGCCATGCGGCTGGACGACAACGAGTAGGGGGAGTCCAGGCGGCAGATCACCACCACCCACTAACCAATACTAACCGAGACATATCGATCAAATTGGTTCCACATACGCACCGTTGCCCAGTCGATCCCTTTTCGATGGTTTTCTTTGTGCTTTTTAGCTGGAAAAACAAACACGCAAAAGTATTATTTACCAGAAGAGAAAGAAAGAAGGAACATCGCTGCGAAGGGGAATCTAATTTCAATTGCATTTCGATCGAGCAGGAAACCCAATCTCCCTGCACTTCGCTAGCTCTATTAGTACTGTACAGTAAAGATATACTATATATAGGTCTAGGATATAGACACACCCCACACACAAACACACACACACGGCAACCAGTCACGCATGTTTCCTTAATAACCGAACTAGAACTAGAAGTTAGCCATCAATTTTAGAGCCAATAAACCCCACACACGCAAATCACACGGGCATTTTTAAACTCAGCACAGAACCACGGGAATATTGAGTAGTGACGAAGAAGACGTAAGATTGAATGGAGTACTCCCCAAACTCGGTTTGCCTAAGGTGTCCTTTTAAATGGGTCGCCAGCGAAGCAATAATTTACTAATAATAATCTTTTGATAACATCATCATCGTGGATGGTCAACGGCCATTTCCTAACTTCTTAGGTTACAAACTATACTTTACAAAGATGTATGTAATAACTAAAGTATGTTTAAATGTAAATTTTTATGTATTTTTTAATACCTCAAGCGAAAAGCAAAAAAAAAAGAAGAAAAGAGAAAAACCCCGAAGGCAACTTTCAGTACGTTTTGTTTCGTTTAAAATGGAAATTGAAAGCTGGCAGGGACGGGAATGAAATCGAAAGGAAAAGCAATTTTATAGCCAAGTAAATGCATTTTAATAGTAAACTAACCAATTTTAAATATTATCATTAATCTACACACGGAGAAATGAAAAGCGAATACAACTAAATAGTCAGCGAAACGTAAGCAAAGAGAAAGCAAGAGAAAGGAAAAAGCAGAACACACAAATGAAATACGAAAACATATGATAAAATTACCATATAATATTTATGCAAGATAAATTCTAGTTAAGAAGCAAACAAAGTAAAATAAATGAATAAAGTTTGAGAAAACACAAAACAAAAAGAAATCGCAAAACATTCGTTTTTAATATCCCACCTTGATGTAATCGCAGAGGCCATCACCTTTGATCTGACCATCCTTTTCGGCATACAATTTCAGCTTGAACTTCTGGGTCTGGGGATCCCGCATAACCATGCCGCACTTGCCCATCAGATCGGCAAACTCATCCATTGTGATGTCCAGGGGCAAATTGGAGACGTAGACCTTGGTATTCTGCGAGGGATCCATTTCGAACCATTCTACGAGGAAATTGGTGATTAGATGTGTTACAAAAAAAAAAACTATATAAAATCAACATAGGAAAATAGTAGTTCACTATTTTCTGAATTTTTGTTGTTATATTTTTTGGGTCATTGAATAGTATTTAACAATTAAAATAATAGAAAACCTATTTACGAGATTTGCATGTATTTTGTTGTTTTATTCATTTGGCAAATTAATAGTAACGTCGCAATTAATATCGTAGCAATACTTTTTTATTTGTTTACGTGTATTTTGTTGTTCTATTTTTTGTGGCATTGAATTAACAATTAACATCGTAGCACAACTTTTTTTTGCCTTCATATATTTTGTTTTTTTTTAAATTACAATTATTAATTGTAGGTCAACTATTTTTCTGGACTTTTCTGGCTAGAGTATCCGAATCATAATCTCTGGGTTGTGATTTTTTTTTAATGTGGTTTTTAAGTCTATAGATTTTCCTCTACGAAAATCGTTTTTCTGTGGTTAAATACTATTTTTAGGTCTATACTATTTCTTTTGGGAATTTTCTATTTTTTTTTTTAAGATGGGGCAGTTTTCACTATTAATTAGTTGATTTTACATATTGTTTTTTTTTGTGTAGAAAAGGAGTATATATTTTATATCTCACTCACTTGGTGGCTCCTGGACCTTCCGCTTGCCGGTGGGTGCGGCTGTTGATGCCGCACTATCCTTGGACATGGCTGCCTCTGCCTCGGCCGTCATCCGCTTGAGCTCCTCCTCCTTCCTCTTGGCCTCAGCCGCCTCCTTGTCAGCCTTTTCCTTCTCCCCCGCCGATGTGTTGTCAATGAAGCCATAGTTCATTTGGTAGCGGGCCATGAAATCATCATCGATCTTGGGGAACCAGGCACTCTTCGATGCATCCCAGAAGAACTCGGCCCCGTCCTTGTCGGTAAAAGTGCGCTCGCCATGCTCATCCACACCGTAGACCCCTTCCTGCCCGGGATTCGGTTGCTTGGGTATCCACTTCTTCTGCTCGCCATCCCACTTGTAGTGCTCCGTTTCGGTTTCCTGCTGCTTCTTGGGCAACCACTGCTCCGTCTTGGGGCACCACTTGTAGTGCTCCGTCTCGTAGAGATCTCCTGCACTGGCTGCCTCATCGGCACTTAAAGGCTTCCAATTGTTTTGTTCGGTACACCATCTGTACTTCTGCTTGGTGCTGGGATCCGTGTAGATGGCTCCACCATCCGCTGCATAGGTCATGTGCTCCTCGTAGGCAGCAAAGTCCTGTGATTTTGTTTCCTCCGCTTTGGCTGCTTGATTATCCGATTGGGTTTCACTTTCTGCCGGCTTGTCATCAACTTGCGGGGCTGAAAGGCTATCGGGAATTGGCTCTATAGCTTCCTTCGCTGCTATTTCCTCCTTTTTTTCCTCCTCCTCCGCTGCTTCAGGTTTCTCCGCCTGCTCCGATTTACTTTCACCTTCGTCGCTCATTTTGGGTTCTGTAATTAAAGCAAGTCGAGAAGTAGACTACATTTAGTTGCTTCCTATTTCCATTTCTCCCTTTTTTTCCCAGCTAATTTCATATTTTTTTTCCCCTGGACAAGAAATAATCACCACGTGAAACAACAAAACTAAATTGCAGGAACGTGCCCATATCGCTTGACATTGAAGAAGGCGGTGGAAAATCAGGGGTGAGGAATGAGAGAGAGCATTCCGAGAAGCCCCCGGGAAAATAACAAGTTTTCCTTTTTGCACCTTTGGCCAGGCGAGGTAAACAATTTACACAATGATTGCCATTTTTCCCCCGCAAATACGTATATGTGTGTGTTGGTCAAGCTTTGAGGCAGGTAATAAAATGAAATGAAAAGCGCACGCCACTTTCTGGGCGGTCCAAGAAAAGACCAACACAAATCCCCCGAAAGGGACACACCAACACACAAAAGGGAAAAACGCTCTGAAGGTCAACAAATTTCGTGTTTTATTTTTGGGGCAGGGAACCCTCAAGTTCTTCCCCTTTTAAATCGATTGCTTTGAACTGCCGGCAGGTTCAATCAACCTTTTGGCCCCCGAGTAAGTACAATTCCGAAGCCAAATAGATTTGTCAGCCTATTGACACATCGCTTGAGAGTTCCGGCAGCTGACCCGCAGGTTTTTGACCGATTCAGCCTTACGTCATTCGGAACATCTTGACCCAATCGAAGGGGTTCAATGGACTCGGTCTCGAACTCAAGCTAATTGTCACAACTTGAGGCCACTAAAAATAGGCGCAAAAACCTCAGAGGTCCTCGAGTTCAACGCTCAACGAGTGGGCAGCATTTGCATGCCCTCGCCCAAGATTCGCCCTTTGCCAAGTCAGCGGATGAAGGCGGAACCACCAGGGGATTTAGGGAAAGGAGGGGGGAATTCCCTGGCTAACTGGCACATGCAACAGACCATGCCCACTCCGCCTCAACCCGGAAAAGCTGCAAGGAGGCGCGGTGCACGGGCCATTGCAGTTTGCAGGCCAAACAACTTTGTTAGGGGATTCATAAATTACACAGACATTCGAGTACATACTCGAAAGGCTCAGGGCTTCCACATGAATAAGGCAAAGTGCTGGCATATAATATGGAAAGTTTAGACTCCAAACGGGGGGCTACACATTGCAAGGCGAAATAGAACACAGAACCCAATGAAAGTAACAGAATAACGAACGCGAACGGTAGAGATTGTCCAAGACGAACTTGGGTTGATTGGTTTTACCCAAAAAAATAATAAAATCCTTAAAAATAATAAGTTAATTAAACAGTAAATAGAATCTCCTTTTGTCCATAATATCTTAAGCTCTTTTAATAAACTCAATATATAATGGTTCGGTTAAATGAAATTTAAAAACTGGAAATATAAGACTTCTTCTCTTTAAAGAAGACTTTTTAGAATATTTAAAAAAAGTTTATACCAATTAGTATAGTTTTTTATGGGCTTTAAATATTCTGGTGTACTTTAATGTAAATAAGACCACATTTATTTGCATATCATCTCATCTCCATAGTTTCCGTATGTACTAAATCCTCAAACGATTCTTTAAAGTAAGAAATTTATTTTTTAAGGATAAATATAAGGATACAAATTGTGATGCCTTCTATTTTTTTATCGATTTAGATTTTAGTTTGTTTTATAATTTTAATACTGTATATAAATGAGTTAGGGATACTCCATTCTAGACTTGAACTGCAATGCCAGGCAATTATTCTCCCCTTCTCTCGGGACACCTTTGGCCTTTCCCAGACGTCTGGCAAACGCACTTATTGCATAACTAAGTACGGGAATCGAATGAAAAAGTTCCCGGGATGCGGGCAGAAATCAATTAATTGTCGCAAATTGTCTGCGAAAGTTGGCAAATGTGGGACGAACTGGCCAGAAGTTGGCCCTATTTTATGACGGCGCCTTGGAGGTCATAAAATCGTTAGCCAATTTCGGCTAAGCGTCGCCAATCCCTCTCACCAAAAAAAAAAACCCATAGAAAAACGGCCAAAAACGAATTAATTAACTTTTCAGAAATGTCGCGAAATTCGCCGGACACTCGTCCTGCCTAAAATGTCAACAGGTCAGGGGAAAAGGGAGAGTGTTTCGGGAAAATTGGAAAACCTGGACGAACGTATGCGCAATGAAAGGGAAAAGCAACGACCCAGTCACATATATAATAATGTTATTTTTAACGTGGCTCGTATTCCGAGAGATTTGCAAACATTACTCACAAATGCCATAAATACCAAAAAAAAGAAGAAGGAGTGGGTGAAACGAAACTCCGAACCCCGAAAAGAAACCGAATTCCCATACTCGCTCTTTCGAGCACGGAATAACTTAACTCGGAAAAACGGACGTGGTAGGGTGACTCACTCTGCTGTTTTTGGTTTTCCATAGCACACTTATGGGGGCCAAGCAAAGCTGGGTTAAAATGGCCCAATATTGATGGCCCATTTGTGGGTGGTTTTAAATGAGAGTGAGAGCTAGTGGCTAGCGGCTAGCCAGTTAGCCTGGCTAGAGTGCTAGCCCTGCCAGTCCTCGCTGACCAGTACGCGCTGAATCGTCCGACTGACCGCAAGTGCCGGTCAGCAAAGCCACGGAAGCAAACCGCCTCGGGAATTGGGAGCACGCAACTCCAAATGGCTTTGTTGTGTATATAAATATATATATGTGCGCCTAGGGGCCCCCCATAAAAAAAAAAAACATTTGAAATGCAACCGGCGAAAAATATGCAAGGCACACTAATACTAAAATCAATATTGAAAATCCAACCAAAAAAAAACACAGTATAAAGTTTTAAACGTATAACAAAAGACACAATAATGGATATACCTGCTAGTGGAGCCATATTCACCCTGGGCAAATCGCATCTGGCGGAGAATACCCAAAGCTATTTCTACATCAAGAACGATCCTGTGAAGCGCCTGATTTCCGGTCCCAACCAGAGCGCAGTCATTTGTGGTAACTACGTGACCCCAAAATCCTTTTCGCTGCCCCAGTGGTCAAGTGGTCAAGTCGGTTGTCTAAGGCTTGCATGTTGAGTGCAATTTTCTTTAAATAATAATAAGCCGTGCTGTTCAGCTTACTTTCACTTTCTTGTTGGCCCAGTCTGTCCGTGTCTTGTGGGGTCTATTGAATTACTGAATTACAAACCGGCTTTTGTAACCCGACAAATTTGTAACCAGGATTAGGCGAATTGCAGGGGTGTTTTGAATATTTCATCCGGCCAATCCACACCGAAATTGAATAACGCTCGTCTTTTGGACGTAAGAATCTTGCACGCAAAAAAAAAGTATAAATTTTTAGTGGTAAACTATTGGAAAGATAAATTTGGAACACAAAATTAAACACACATTTAAAAATGTCTAATGGTTTTTTTGATAAAATAATAAAAAATAACTACACAAATAATTTAAAAAAGTATACATTTTTTATGATTAACTATAAGGAATGTTAAATTTGGAACACAATATCAATCTTACATTCAAAATTCTAAAAGTTTTTCTTGATAAAATAGTCAAAAATCAATTTCTTTCAATTAATTAACACCCGATTTTTCGTTCTAATAGATATTCCTTTAATGTATTATTTTTGACCCACACTTAACCCGAATTACATAAGCTTTAAATCCGAGTTGAGCTGACCAAGCACTTCAAATCACGGCAACTTCGACAACTAATGGGGTCAGACGCAGCGTTGAAATACCTGAAATATGGAGCAAACTCACGAAGTAAACCCCGAAAAAGCCGAAACTGAAACTAAAACCGAAGCCAACGTAATTGAGGCGTTAACTTTTGCGGGGGAGCAGTTAAACAGTTGAAACGTGAAAGGGATGGAGGAATTCGGGGGACTGGCCCCGAACTCCCGCACACTTTCTCAATCAATAAAAGTCAAGAAAACGGGAACAACCCAAAAACCTCCCCGTCCCGCCAAACATAATAAAACAAAAACAAAAGCCGAAGCAAATGTCAAAGCGTTCTTATCAATTACAGAATCTGGGCGGCTATTTGTTTGGGGCGAGAACCACTACGGGCAGCTCGGGATTGGCGGCCATGGAGGAGCCTCCGGCAAGAAGGGAGGCGCCGCCCAGGGGGACATTGTGACCAAGCCCACCTGCGTGAAGGCCTTGAAAACGCTGGGATTAAAGATTTGCGACGCCGCCTTTGGCAATCACTGGGCCGTGATGCTGACACGTGAGTGAATCAACAAATGCGCTGCAAGTTGGCTAAGTCGCACAATGTGTCACCAAAGAAATTGGTCCAAGGAAAAGTTTTAGTTAGGGCGAAAAAGTTTAGTCAATGGCAGCAATTTGCCAATTGTTTTGCAGGTCAGTTCAGTCTAGTTCTGTGTTTATTATTTAATATTTTAAGGAACCTAGCATAAGAAAAACATATTGTTAATCAACCAGCCAAAAAAAAAATGAGAAAAGGTTTTGACCTATTTGTAGTCTCCTCCGCATGCTAATCTAAAAGTAGGTTTTAAACAGGGACCGTAATTATTATGAGTTTTATTTTAAAAGTCACACAAAAATCATTAATTTTGAAAAAAAAAATAAATAAAAATAATCATTATTCATGAGTTTTAAAATAAAAATACAAAATAATCATTATTTCTGATCGGAAAAAATAAAACTGAAACATAATGATTATTGTTACAACTTTTATGGCCGTTTTCTAGTCCGTTTGTTAAATTTAAAGTAGGGTTAAAACAATGATTTCCCATACAATTTCAGGGTTTAAAAACATTAGAAATTGCAAAAAAAAAAAGGGTGTATTTCAGAAATTCAATTTCTATTTTCAGGATTAAAGTAGTCAGTTAAAACCTTTTTAAAAATGTATAATTAAAGAAATCATTGGTTCAGTTATATCACAAAACATAATTTATAATAGCCCCTACCTCATTATTATCAACAAAAAAATTACCCACAGATTCCAACGAAATCTTTTTCACGGGTCGGAACATCTTTCCCGACGATACCCATGTGGCGCAGCACTTTACCACCGCCCAAGTGGAGCAGCAGCCGTGCGCCATTATCCGGAAACCCTTTCGGCTGGAGGAGTTCGACGATTATCTGTCCAAGAGCGAGGAGACGGACAACTTCATGGCCATCCAGGCGGGAAATGAGCACTTTGCCGTGCTGACCGGTGAGTTAATCGCCGGGAAATTGCAGAGCTACAAGTTTATAATATTATATATGTTTGAAAAGCTACTGGTCGGCTGATTGGCTGCGGTTCGAATGTTCAACAGCAGCTGGGCGAACTGGAGGCGGACTACGATGGCCATCCGGTGGAGATTCGCCTGGACGCACCCGTGCAGCAGTTCGCCTGCGGACCCCAGTCCACGTTGGTGTTGACCGCCAGCGGGAACCTCTTCCTCACCGGCCACCTCAACGAGTTCGTCTTTCCGCGCTTCACCGAGCTGCAGAAGAACCTGCCGCCCACGGAGGCCATCATCTTCATGCACATCTCGAAGACCAGCGAGGTGTATATCGTAACGAATGCGGGCAGCATCTATCGCAGCTTCGAGTCGGTGCGGAACAAGAGCCTGGTCTTCCAGCGCTTCTACGACTACGACAGCGAGGAGAACGGGCCCATCTGGAAGCTCCTCAAGGGCTTCTCCTTCTACGTGGTGCTCAGCAAGGCGAACAAGTTCTTCACCACTTTCTCGGAGAGCGGCCATCATCTGAAGACCTTTCGCGAGATCTCCAAGTTCAAGAACCTCCGCCTGCTGGACATCGCAGTGGGGGATCAGCACGTCCTGGTGCAGGGCATTCCGCGCTCCTCGATGTCATCAGCTTCGGTGAGTGGCCATTTGAGCCGCAGTTTCGTGCTGCAACCGCAGGATGCGAATGGAAACGGTGAGGTGAGCAGGAGCCACAGCGGAGGACATAGAGGACTCACCAAGCAGGAGGGCATGGAGGAGCCAGAGGAGCGATCCATGGTAGCTACTGTGGGAGGAATGGTAGCAGCAGCAGGCGCAGGAACAGCAGCGGCCATGGAGGCAGTGAAGCATTTAATCAATGGTGAGAAACCGGAGGAGAATGATGAAGTCAAGGACATAAATGCAAATACCGAAAAAGAACCTTTAGAAGTAAATGGCAATGAAGAAAACAGTTCAGCGAAGGAGGAACCGCATCAAATGGAAGATCAAGAGACAAAAACTCCTAAAGATAAAAATCAACACATGGAAGACCACCCAGAAATTAAAGATAATCCAAATACAGCTCCTCCAAGTGAAGCAATGAAGATCAAAGAGGAGTACAAAGAGATGGAGCCCACGGCGCCTATAGAATCTCCAATAAAACCTGAGGAATCAAAAGAATCCTCAGCAAAACCAATGGAATCCCCAGTGGAACCGCCTGATTTACCAGTACAGACCAACGAATCTCCAATTAAATCAATGGAGTCCCCTGACAAACCCATGGAATCAATGCAGAAGCTACCCACACCACCTACACACACACCTACGCCTCCCAAATCCCCCACAGAATCCATGCACTCTATGCAATCACTCAATCCGGAACATCAAATCCCAGGCAGCCAGGAGAAGCTCCTGCGACCACGAACTCCTTACCCAGAGAGCAGTGATTCCAGCACACCGCAAACGATCAAGAAGACACCCATACGAAACTTCTCCTACGAGGCGGCCATGGATCACGATCATCTGGAGAGGACCTCGCCGCTCGAATTGGTGTCCAGCCTGGAGACGGTGGAGGAGATGCCGCCGCCGGCCACCATTCAAGTGAGCACGCCCACGCCGCCCACCGAGGAGGATGAGCAGCTGGCCGTGGAGATCACGACGACGAACGACTCGAAGGACAGCAGCAAGGTGATCAACGAAATACGCTTTATCAACAACGGCGTCGATGTGACGGCCAAGGTGGAGGAGCAGATGCCCGATACGCCGCTGGAGAGCTCGGTGGAGGAACTGGAGTCGGATGGCGAGCAAATGCTAGACAAGATCGTAGCAAATACCGAAGAGGAGGCGTTGGAAGCCATGGACAGCACGCGCAACTCCATCCAGACGGCGGTGAGGAATGCGGCCAATGGAGCCCGCGAAGCCATGGAGGCGGCCGGCGAGCGAATGGCCACCGGAGCTCGCGAAGCAGTAGATGCCGTTGGCGGGGCAGTGGGCGCAGCGGGAAAAGGTGCCCAGCGAATGGCCAGCGATGCCATGCACGCCGTGGAGCAGGCGGGCAGCAATGCGGTGAAAGCGGCCGCGGACACCAAGGATTCCATGGGCAGGGCCATGGATTCGGTGACCAGCAAGATCTCCAGCGAAGTGCAGGGCGCCAGGGAGAATATCTCCTCGTTGTTTCAGATAAAAGCGGCCAGGGAGTCGGATCCGCAGACCACGCCCGTTTCCACGCCGCGCGGTGAAGATGACTTGTCCTCCAAGGAGGGGGCACCCAAGACGACCACCACACTGGGCTCGAATGAGGAGGAGGATGAGCGGACAACGGCCTCGGTGAACTCCTACCACAATTCCAATGGCAATGGGAATATCTTCGAGCCCAGCAATCCGTTCGAGGATCCGCTGGACGCGGTGGTGGAGCGCAGCAAGAAGGCCATGCAGGAGGACATCCGGGCCATGCAACTGAGGGCCAACTCCCATGTCCAGGCGGTGCAAGAGCAAAGCGAGGAGGAGGCCAAGGGATTCATGCAGCAGGTGATTGACAGGCTCTCGTGTCGCAACGAAAAGGCGATCAGGATTGAAGGTACTCATTAATGGTTATCCCGTACAAGTAATCCCATCTGTAGACTCACCTGAATCCTCTTGTTTTCCTCTTGTTTTCGCCCCACAAACAGATGAAGTGCGTCCGCCGGCTGGGATTCCCAGCAAGAACACAAACAAGGTGAACAGCGAGCTGAGCTTAACCAATGGACAGGCACATGGCGAGCAGCAGCAGCAGCAGGCGTCGCGGGTCTGCACGATTTTATAAAACTTGCACCAGCGCCAGCACTTTTCTAAGCAATTGCATTTGGTCTTGAAGTACAATTTAATGAAAATAAAGCAAACAAAATTGCCATAAAAAAAGTTCTGCTCCGGGCGGTGTGACCGTACTGTGGCGGGAGAAATAAACCAAAAAAAGAGCAGAGAAAACTTTGCACGTTCACGGGGGAACATTCGATAGTGGAACCAGTTCATTTGGCGCAGGATGGCGCATTCGATAGTCACGATGCGTCACGGTTGAAAAGTGATTTTAAAATTACTTTCGGCTCTGAATTGGGGTAAAAAATTTAAGAAAATAAAAAATGTTTAATCATCATTTTGGAAAAGTAATTAAACCAAATTATATATTTCATTTTCTTTCTAATGGTTGTTATTTATTAATTTTTAAAATTTATATATGCAGATTTATTTAAATTCAAAGCAAAGTGTTTTTACCCATTTTTTATGCATTTTTTATTTTATTTACCATAATTATACACTTCATATATGCACACTATTTTTATTTAAAACTATTTTATTTGGTCAAGTTTGGTCACAAAATATACATAAGTCATGGATATTAAAATAAATTTCACAAACCATGTTTTTCATCAACTTTTACATCTAAATTACCTTAATTTAACCATAAAAAGTTAACCCTTTTATTAAAGCACAACTTTCCCCGCAAGTCACGACCACCGTTCGTGACTCTGTCGCACTCGTGACCAGTAACAGGTCCCCCCAAAACTATCGCCCATCCCCACTAGTTCATTCGCGTCTATTTTGTACGCGAAACAGTAAAAAAAGAAAAGAAATATTTGTACTATTTTTCTAACGTTTATACGCTTTTTATAAATGAAGACCCAGCCACAGATAATGCTGTGAGGCCCCGTTTTCGATTGGCGATACCAAAGCGCGAACTCCCTGCCGACGGCCTGTGTCCCCAAAAAAACCGAATCGAGTGCGGAAAATGATGTAAAACGGGGGGAAATCTAAACCTGAAAGGCCCCACACAGCACAGCCACAAAATGGAAAGGTAGGTCAATGTGTGGGCGCCCCAAAAGAGTGCGGGTGTGTGTCTCAGAATGGCCGATTTCGAGTCGTAATCACCTGGTAATCGTAGGATTTCGGAGGAGCGTGAAAAACAATGGACATTTTCGAGCGGAGAGCTCCAAAATTAAAAGTCTCCTAACCTCAAAAGAGCTTTTACACAGTACGGGTGTGTGTGCGAGTGTTCCGTGTGTGTGAGTGTGCGACTGAAAGTGGTTGCCACTTATGGGCGAAGGGGGGGAGCGAGAGGGGTGATCCGAAGGCAACGTGTTAGTGGAAAAACTGCTTTTAAAAAAGGGAAAATCTCCCCCGAAAAGCCCGCCCAAAAAAGGTCAGTGCGTCAACCAGGTGATCTATGTTTCGATTAGATGGATATTCCATGGGTAGAGTTATGAGCAACTTCTTTGGTTGCCAGGAAAACACATGTAATTTGCGAGAAAGTAACACGCTGTCAGTTCAACACCAAAAAAAAGAGAGATACCTGAGTGCTCCATGTGTGTGTGTGTGTTGGCCCGTGTGTTGCTGCTGTGTGTGTGTGAGTAGTGGGGCGGCGGGCGGGGGGCGTGCCAAGTAACCTGTCCGGCGGACGTAAAAACCAGCGCTCGAAATAAAAAAGTAACAAAGTTACATGCATTCAGGCAGCGCGCGCGTATTTATTTTGTTTTAAAATGCATAATCGAATGATTTATAATTTATGCCCTTTATCGCGAGCAAGTCGAAGTGTTGATACCCTAAGGGGTTATAGACAACCTTATTTAGTCGGTAGAAGATATGGCATATAGTCATCCGATCTTTGGTAACGCCAAATGTACTCATTAAATGATATCCCAAAAACAAATCTTAAATTAGAAAAAAAGTAAATTTTTACCTTCAGTTTTTCCCATTTTCAAAAGCAGACAAATGGGATCGCGTGATCTTGTGGTATTTATGAGTTATAGTAATATTAAAAGTAAAGTAAAAGTAATCATTAAAACACATTATTTCCCTTTTAAAACCTTGTAAAACAAATATCACACTTTAAGAAAAATTCCATTTTTACCTGGACGTTTTTTCTATTTTCAAAAAACAAAGAATTTAGTACAAATAATATCGCCTAATCTTGTGGCATTTATAAGTTATAGTATTCCAATTTTAATAAAAAAAATTTTTTTTCCTTTTAACCTTATAAAACGACCATCCTACTTTAAGATATAATACGATTCAAAGATACTCAAGTTACGCAAGTAGGTTTACATCGTTCCTATGATAGATACAGGTTACTAAAGCTATGCTTTAAATGACAAATAAACTATATAGCCGCATGATCCGATCTGTCATTAAACTTTACTCTCTTACAAAGGTTTAAAAGTACCAACGTTTTTAAACTATTATGCATTTATCTATGGTGGTCTAGAGTACATTCGGTTTATAAAGCTCAAATTGCGTTTTTCCAATAATGGTACAAAAAGAACGCCGAGAATGTGGGGAAAAGGGGGGACTGGCAGAAGGGGCCCAGTTAGCGAAGTGTGTCAGCTATTGAATAATTTAGATTTATAATTTCGCAGTTAGGTATTTCGTGTGTTTTTGGGAATTCCTCACATATTTTTGCATACCAAAAAGCCAAGCCGCCGCCGTCGACTAATCCCACAATCTCCCTTCTCCATTCTCCACTCTCCATTCTCCCTTCTCCAAAAACACAGGCACTAGCAACAACAACATCCAGAGATGAGCATGTCGTGGCATTTTTGAAGCATCGATCTTAGTTTGTTAGCCAGCTTTCCGTTCATCAAGTCACCGAGGTACCCCAAAGTTCCAAATCCGCGTTCCCGATCCCAGCGAGCAGTCCATGATGCATATCAAGAGCCTGCCCCACGCCCATGCAGCTGCCACGGCGATGAGCAGCAATTGCGACATTGTCATAGTGGCCGCCCAGCCCCAAACCACCATAGCGAATAACAATAACAATGAGACGGTCACCCAGGCCACGCATCCCCATCCCGCTCACATGGCGGCGGTCCAGCAGCAACAGCAACAGCAGCAACAGCAGCAGCAGCAACATCATCCGCAGCAGCAGCAGCAATCCAGCGGACCTCCCTCTGTGCCGCCGCCACCCACGGAAATCCCCTTGCCCTTCCAGATGCACTTGAGCGGGATCTCGGCGGAGGCGCACAGTGCCGCCCAAGCAGCAGCGATGGCCGCCGCCCAGGCAGCAGCGGCTCAGGCTGCAGCGGCGGAGCAACAGCAGCCGGCAGTGCCGCCTCCACCGCCGCCACACCTGACGCACCTGACCACGCACAGTCCAACGACGACGATTCCGAGCGATCATTACCTGGCCAACGGACATGGCGAGCATCCCAGCGAGGGTGCGCTGCCATCCGGCGGAGGAGGAGCTGTCCGCGAGCCGGAGAAACCCTTCCACTGCACCGTCTGCGATCGTCGCTTCCGGCAACTGAGCACACTGACCAACCACGTGAAGATCCACACTGGCGAGAAGCCCTACAAATGCAACGTTTGTGATAAGACCTTCCGTCAATCGTCGACGCTGACGAACCATCTGAAGATCCATACGGGCGAGAAGCCCTACAACTGCAACTATTGTCCCAAGCATTTCCGTCAGCTGAGCACTTTGGCCAACCACGTGAAGATCCACACGGGTGAGTAGAGCATTAAGTTATTCCATAATAGTTTCTAAAAGTAATCCTTTTTACAGGTGAAAAGCCCTTCGAGTGCGTCATCTGCAAGAAGCAGTTCCGCCAGTCCAGCACACTCAACAACCACATAAAGATCCACGTCATGGACAAGGTCTACGTTCCTGTTAAGATCAAAACGGAGGAGGAGGAGGGGTGACTAGGACGCATGGCGTTGGCGGCACACCACCATCAGCACCACCAGCAGCAGCAGCAACACCAGCATCAGCAGCACCATCAACAGCAGCAGCATCAGCAGCATCCTCCGCCTCCGCAGCAACAGCACATTGACCAGCGAGGAGTCACCATTACCACGCTTCCCTCCGCCACAACAGTGGCCCAACACCAACAGCAGCAGCACCTCCAGGAGGGATTCAATGTGGCCGCTTTGGGGGATCTCTCCAGCGCCATGCAACTGGGCGCCGTGACGGCGGACGGCAGCTTTGTGACCATGGGCGGCGTGGTGGTGGGACGCATACAGCATACGCGCGAGGAGCTGCAGCAGCTGGGAGTGATCAAGGTGGAGTCGCCATCGAATGGCGGCACAGCCACGACGTCAGCGGCGGCGGCGGCAACGCAGCGCGAGGGATGAGTCGATGAGCTGCTCCTCGAGTACGTGCTCAAGGAGGAGAATGTGGATGAGGAGGATCAGGATCAGGAACAGGAAGAGCAGCAAGAGGAGCACGAGCATCAAGAGGAGCAGCCATCGAGCCAGAAGTGAGCCATGTTTGGTGTGTACGCTTACGTTGTTGTTAGTTGTTTAATTGTAGCGAACATTGTTGTTGTTGTTAAGGTTTAAATGTGTGACTAAGAACTTACCAAGATGAATGTATAGCAAACGCTTCAAAAGTAGCTAACCGAAAGGCGCCAACACCAGCACCCAATGCTCCCAGAAAAACGAAACACAAACAGAAATCCGCAACCAGAAACAGATATACTAAATGTAATAGTAGAAAACCAGAGGAAGAAGGACCTTATCTCACATTCTCAGCCCCGGAAATAGATTAAACCACACTCTCTACTCACTTAAATAATCCTAACCATAACTAGAAGAAAGCTAAATGGCTAATAGAAAAAGAAAACTAATACCGTAATAAGCGAAAAGTCATTGCGTGTAAGAAAACAGACATAAAATGCTTTACGAAGCCAATTCAAATTTTAAATTTGTCCATCCGCCTCACTTTCAAATTGTTTAATTTAGCATTTAACGTTTAAGATAAATTGTACGCACTTGACTTAGTCAAAGTTGCCGACGTTTTGGTCTGGGCTAACACACAAATACAATTTGTTTTGAAAATTCCTAGCTTAATTATTTAATTTCGTATAACAACTATCAACCATAAACAATACCCCAAACAGAAAACGGCAAACAAAAAAATTCTAATAGCGTTAAGTGGTCGAAACTATCTAATTTCGTAGTCCCTAGAGAGCCATAGTTTTAAATGCAGCGTTTTGTTAATTTTAATCGATTAGTCTTAGTAGTTTTAATTTCTGCATTGGCATAATTTGGAAACACAAAAGCTGTTACGCTCTAGCCTTCGTTTAAATATTAGTTAATGAAGTAAACACAAGCTACCGCCAATTGATTAACAATTAATTGTGCGATAGGAATGCAACAAGTTCTGTACAAAGCCCAACTCCAATTTGTATGTATAAAGCGAAAGCGGCGGCGGCGTTAAGGAGAGAGTTTAACTAAATTGTAAAACAAACCCTTTTTAAAAGAGAAAATAATATTTTCTAAAAATACATCCTGCGACTTTTTATGTTACCTCTTTGTTTTCTATGTTTCCACACAGCCCGACTTAATTACCTTTAAAAACTGCAGCAGGGGACTCCTGCCACAAGTTCCTATAGATTTCAAAGCGCAACAAAAACGAAAATACCCCAAAATGTATACGAATCGATGGATGAGCCGGGAAGTGGCGATGAGATACATTAAACGAAACCTAAATAATAAATAAATGTTGATAAATGTGTAGTGTTAACGAATTGAAAGAAAGCCGGCAGCAGAAACGAATATCCCATAAACCCAACCTAGCAGAGCGATGATATGATATGCGGATCTCCAGCAGGATCCAAGATCCGTAGAGATCGGAATTCGGAACTCTGCACCCAGCTTCCCCAAATCCTCCCACGCGTATGCATATACTTTACCTATAAGTGACGTAGTGAGATTAGCATTTAAGAGCCTAATTTAATGATAGTTGAGTGTGTAAAATGTAAAACTGCAAAGAATTTAGACATACAATGAACAAAGACAAGAAACGTTAGGCAAAACGAGGTGGCAGATGGAAAACAAGCAAGCAAAAGGCTTAAAAACAAATCGCGATAATATTGTATAATTATACACATATATATATATATTTATTAAAGTATGTATGTACATGCGCAGTAGCTGTATTTATATGTAAATGTGTACGTAATTGTGTATTTAGTTACAGCATAAATATATATTTGCAATGGAGAAATACAGAAACAAAAGAAAAACTATGACAAATGGCAATGAATCAAATGCATTCTTATTTGAAACCGCTTCGTTAAACATTAGTTAACATAATTATAAAGATCTTTTTCAACCGATGAGCCTAGAGAAACTAAAAATGAATTGAACTTTCGGTTCGACAGGCCTTAAAACGAAATTGAGCTTAGGAAATAGGGGAACTCAGTCATCTTCATCTGAATCCGTTCCAGATGCGGAGCCCGGTTGCGATGGTGGATCGTCGCCGAGCAGGAAACTGTCCAGATAAGTTAGCCAATCGGAGACGTCGACCTCCTTTTGGACTTTGCTTTGCAGCAGTCGTCGCAGGAATCGCAGCTGTCGCACTTCCTCGCCGTAGCGCAGGCACATCTTAGCCACATTGATCCTGGCCACCGGCAGATTCACCCTTGGCCTGCCTATGATCACCTTCGTGTTCATGCGCTCCCTCCAGGTGTGCACCTCGTCCTCCATCTCGTCCAGCATGAACACCTTGTGCTCATCACCGGTTATCACACCCACCGGGGTGGCCAGCGGACTGCTGGTTCTCGTGGTCAATGGCTGCACTTGCTCCTTGCACTTTAAATACTTCCAAAAGCCTGCCACATTCAGCCACTTGTCGAAGTCCTTCAAACCGCTTAGTAGCAATCCCAAGTAGTCCTCGCGGGACAACTGTTCGTCGTCGTCCTCGTCCTCAATCTCGCTTTTCGGTTTGTAATTCAGCCAATGTCGTAACCCGAACTCCTCGACCACCTTTTCAGGTCCAAAAGGTAGCTTTTTGGGAAAGTAGAAGAGCTGCAGAAAGTGGTCCGTGAACTCGAAGCGAAGGTACGGGTGATCCAGCTGCGGAATGGTCTTCAAGTAGGTGCTAATGTGCTTGGGGTTCTGCGACTTGAAGATCTTGAAGAAGTCTGCGATGAGCAGGCGGGTTTGGGGGCCCAAATTCGGATAGACCACAGCATTATCCACGTACTTTAGCTCGGCCGTGTTGCTAACTTCTATGGCGAGGGAAATGAGGCGCTGGTGGGATAAGAAATATTGTTTTCAAGGTAAAAAGTAAGCAACTCATAACGCAGCTCACCTGGAGAATCCTCTGGCGTTCAGGGTACATAGATTTCGCTGCCGCCAGTCCATAAAGCTTCATGATTTGCTTAACGATGTCGGTGAGCCGACTACTAGCCGTCATTCCAAACACAATCGCGGCAAACGGCTTGGAGTCCTCCTGAAACATCTCCGACTCCGACTGCCGCAACCTGTTGTGATCCAACCACGATAGGAACTCCATTTCCAGCACCCAGGTCAGCATGTTCAGCACATCACATAGTCGCGCCAAACGGACGGCGGGAGACATTCGCTTGAAGTCGTCCAGGCAGAGTTTGCCACTCAGCCAATCGTATTCCTGGACATGCCGCAAAAAGACAGTTTCCTGCGACATATTCGCATCCTCCTCCTCGGAAAAATTAAACACAAACTTCTCATAGAACTTGGTGTTTTCGCGCAGCTCCTCGTCGCTGCACTGCGAGAGATTCTCCTCGAGGAGATCCAGGTAGAACTGCAGCTTGTGGGGCGAATCAGTGGAGCGGGTATCGCGCGTAGCCTGATTCTTGACGCCCAGGAAATTCAGGTAGTAGGGACGCAGGGCGGTCCAGCAGGGCGGGAAGGCGTCGACCAGGAGGAAGAAGGTGCGTATGAGCTTGTTGTAGGTGTCGCCCAGCTCCTTGACGCTCATCTCCTTGGCAATCAGGATCTGTAAAAGAACATGATTAGATTTTTGATTAGATTAGATGGGTAAACCAACCATCGCCATGTCGATGAGTCTGTCGAAGACTCCCTCGCCCGGGTAGACGCACTGCAGCGCCATCATCTCCAGGATGTCCAGGAAGGTATCGTAGTGTTGGCCATGCAGCGTGGTACGCAGCGCCTGGACGGCCGTAAAGTTGGGGGCATCGGGGAGCATGGAGCAGCGATGCTTCTCCGTGCACTGACTGGTGTTGTGCAGGCACTTCGGGACACAGGCGCCCGGCAGACGATCCTCGCTCTTCATGTACAGATTGGAGATCAGGATGCGCAGGTTCCACTTCCAGTTGAGCTTCTGCGGTGGCGCTTCCGGCGGAGCGGGGCGCTCCTTGGTCTTCTTGCGCCGCTCCCGCCGCTCGGGAAGCGTTTGCTCCGATTCTGGCGAGGAATTGGGAGGCGATCTGACTATGGACTTGAGATCAGACTTGGCATCTGACTTGGCATCCCACTTTGCATCCGATTGTGCATCCGACTTGGTGGACACCATTTCCACATCCGAATCTGGCGGCGCTTCGAATAGAACCGTATCATCACTGTCCGTGTTTTTAACGATTACTTCCGCCACATCCGTAGTTGTATTTAAAATGGTATCCACGCTATCCGTATTTCTAGTCAAGTCCCGAAATTCCTTTTCATTAGAATCCGAATCCGGATGATCCATTTCAATGTCGAATATGGACTGATTTCCGGGCTCTTTGGTTTCCGAACTCTGATCTCCCTTGGGCGGGGAGCCCTCGTCAGTTGTGGCTGACATCTGAACGCGTTAATTTCTAGGAATTACGCTAGATTTTCACAATTAACAAATACGCAATTTGTTTCCTGTTTATTTTTTTTTTACCGGTGCGGATTTTAGTGTAACCGTTTGAGAACCGCCTAAATATACCTAAGTGTCAAACGGCAAAATATCGATCGATAATATCGATAGCTTGTATCGGTTTTTGAAATTGTAAATATAAGGGGAGTTACCACAAAATTTAACGCTCATCGGTTTATTTTATTAAATCGCGAAAAGCTATAAAGAAGATTTTGAAAGATGTTAAGAATCCACCTTAACTTTATTTGAACATTTAAATATTTGCATATTTCTTAAGCAAAACAGCTTTAACCAAATATAAAAGCTTTTTAATTTAAACTAATTATTTAGCGTTGTCTTAATTCTTTAATATATTTAACTAAGGATTGTATCTAGCTTTGGGCTGCAGATCGCAATATGTAATACCAGGTCCCAAACAAGAGGCGAAGCCCATTAAATGCGGCAAAGTGCTTTGCTCGTAAACTCCAGTGAAGAGATGAGACCAAGGACCTATAAAATAAAAGATAAAAATTATAAAAGCTTTTTAATAAATTCCTTATAATAGATATATAGAATATTCAAATAGAAATTTATTTAGATCAGTGGTTTTGTTATTCTGACTTGCATTTACTTTGCAAAATTACAATGAATATTTTTTTTATTTATTGCATTGTGTTAAAAATTTTTTTCCTTTATTTAGATCAACTCACCATGAGCATAGACGGCCACATCGCCGCCCCCATGGGTTTCCTCGGCCATGGGGACACCATGTGGATATATGGCATCCTGATTCGAAAAGTCGAGGGTCCGGAGATCAACTCGCTCCACCTCGCCGTCCGTGGACTTGTAGAATCTCTCGTAGGCCGGACCATTGGCGTAGGAAATGGCCGTGTAGGGCAACTGGTCCACGTTGCTCAGCTCCGAGTTCAAACCCACAATGCTGTTGTTCACATCCGGATAGCCGCTGATGGTCACCGTGTGTCCATGGTCGGCACTCACAACGATCAAGGTGTCCCAGGGATTCGTCAGTTGACGTGCCTTCCTCACAGCCTCCGAGAATTGGACGGTTTCGTCGAGCGCCTTCTTGGCCTTCGTTTCGTGGTGGGCGTGATCGATGCGCCCGCCCTCCACGAACAGGAAGTAACCATTGGGATCCCGGGAGAGCACATTAATGGCCGCCGTCGTCATTTCGGGAAGGGTAGGGGTGTCCACACTCTCGTCCAGGTGATAGGCCAAATGGGAGGCATTAAAGAGACCCAGCAGAAAGTCCGTGTTCTGGTTATCGTTTTCCAGCAGATCCGTGCGATTAAAGACCACGCGGGCATTTCCTGGTTTCGTCTGTTGCCACTCCTCGATGAGATTCCTGCCATCCAACCGCTGACCCTTGTTTCCATACACATCCGTGGTGGTGTTGGGCAGGAATTTGATAGTTCCACCACCCATCACCACCCGCAATCGCTGGCCCACCTCCCCATCTATCAATTGCTGGGCAATATCGGGACAATTTCCCGGATTCTGACCCAATTTGGTGACATCGTAGTCGCTCTCGAAGTCGCGATTCGAGGTGTGGGCATAGACGCCCGCGGGACTGGCGTGGGTCACCCGGGTGGTGGTCACCAGTCCAGCGGATTTCCTACCTTTCAGCGCCCAGGCGGCGATGGAGGAGAGACGATTCTGTGGCAATCGGGAGGCCTTGCAGTCGTTCAACTCCACATCGGCGCTCACTCCGATGGTCAGATAGTTCGCCTTGATCCCCGACAGGTAAGCCGATGCCGTGCAGGCGGAGTCAGCCACCTGTTTATTGACGCAATAGGTCTGAAATGAAAGTGAGGTCTTAATCAGTAACTAATAGTTTTAGCACATTTTAGAACCGATTTCTTAAATTAATTAGCAATTTATTAGCTTAACACCTGATTTTCTGGCAGTTGATGATACGATTTTTAACAGAGATGCTCATTTATAATCTTTAGTTTCACGCAAAAAAATATCAATAAGAAACGTAGATCGATTTTACATAATTTAAGATCAATTTTAATTTGATATGCGGCCAGGTAAATTTGATATGGTCGAAATGAGTATTTCATGTAAAAACGATATAGGTTTTACATAACCAGAAATTTACATGCACATATCGATTTTACGAAGACATGCTTTTTTTGTGTGTATATAAAATTTTAATCTTATAAAATTACCGTATTTCGTAGAAACAAATTTTCAAAATTATATATTTCCTAACAAGTCGTTCGTAAGTAAGTAATATTTTTAAGAACTAAGAGTTATGTATAAATAATTTTATTATTGTACACATTTAATGACCAGTTTGGCAACACAAAATAATTTACTCTCTTTTTTTTTTGTTATTTATGCGCTTAATTTACGAGGAGGCGTGTGACTTTTTTACTTACAAATATCAAAAATGGATTGTAATTTTTACTGTACCTTTGAGAGACCCACGTAGTTGAACTTCTCGAATTCCAGACGATTCCGTTCGCCCACCACTCCACGCACCTGACCATCGAAGATCCTTCCAGCCGTCACAGTGGGCACGGACATTCCGTCGCCCAGGAAAAAGATCACATTCTTGGCCCGATATTGATTAGGTGGCGTGGAGAGCTTCTCGTAGAGGGTGCGTTGGGCATCGTGGAACCAGAACTCCTTGCTCTTCAACTCAGAGATGGAGTCTAGGTCCCAAGATTGCTCTGGAATTTTACAACATTTTATAATAAAATAAAAGCGAAAATTTAAAATTACTTATATAAAATATTTGCTGACAAGTCTCAATTAAATCTTGTTTGTTTACTGTTAAAGCTGATATGCAAATGATTTCAAGTACAACCTCAAGAATTAATCAATTCCAAGCACATCTGTCGTTTTACAAAAGAAAACCTGATCACAATTGCTATTGTTTTGAACTTCACTTTCGAATTAATCACCAAAAAGGGAAATTACTTTCTTTTAATTGAGAAACAAATACAAATTGCATTAATTACGTTTACATTTATATTAAGTGAAAGAATATTAAAATTTCTATCGTATATATTTTCAAAATTGGTTTTTGACATCTCTGTTGGGAAAGAGTGTCAAATATTTAATTTAATTTATTTGGCTGCCGACTTTTATATTCCGTTTAGCACTTGATTAATCAATTCTGCATATGTTTTGAGTTTGCTTTTCGGCCTGGCGCACTCTCACTCTTTATTCAGTTTATATTTTGGCCCGATCTTGATCTCGATCTTAACGTCACGCACCTGGCCCATATTTGTACTGGCTGCTACACGCCGTGAGTTGGAGGGCGAGAGCCAGAAAGAACCGGAGAGCACGCATCGCACGGAATTTTGATGAACTAACTTTCGATCGAACCGTTACGAAGTCTACGGATCGACTAAGCCGCATTTCGGAACTGAAGGCTTCTTTATACGATCCCCGAAAAAAAACAGGGGCCCCAAAATGCGAGAAAAATTACCGAAGCGCTGAGACAATAAATTAAAACCCGCTGTATTAGAAAGCTTCTAAATTAACCTCTCATCTGGATTTTCGGATCGGACTAAAAGGCCTTAATGCCCTTTTAGAAATTTTGTTCTTCTGAAATCAGGTTTGTTGCACATGTCATTTGCATAATGCCGTTAATCGCAGTTGGAGATGATGTAATTAGTGGATGCAGGCCGCCGAAACTCCCTCACACGTTTAAATATTTTCAAGTTCATTAACCCCGTCTAACACCGGATACCGAAACTGATATTTCACATACTGCTTTTGGATAATTAATGTTTGTTTTAATTGAATTATACAAAACGTTTATAGCTAAAGTCTTCTCCATATTATAAACAGTTTGCATTGAATTCGTCTACCAGTTATTTGGTTCTGGTACTGACTGGTTTCTAAGTAAGCAATACAGTTAGTACATTTTTAAGTCGAAGTTCTTTAATGCATTATTTGACTTTTTGACGAAAAACAAGAATCTTAATATTTTTATTTTCAAAACCGGTTTAGTTCAAGTGTTCTTATCCTGGTTGCCATCAATATAGAGAAAGTAAACATCTTTCAGATGGTGTAGATAATTCTCTTTATTTTGAATTTAAGGAATTCTGACCAAGTTTATTATGATCCTTTTTAGTTAAGGATTTTCTACAAAAATAATCGTGTAAAATTTTTTAAGGTTTTATTAAAGCCAATTAAACAAAAAATATATTTTATTTTTTAAAAATTATTTATTTTTTTTTTTTTATTATTTATTTTATTTATTTATTATTTATTATTTCCTTTTTGAAGCTCGCGCCACATATCGATAAATTTTCTAGTGCTGTAAAATGTGCAAAATAGGTATTGCAAAGTCACCATTCACCAAAAAGGCGATAAGGCAGTTTTAGGTGCTAAATGAAAGTGGTTTTCCCCCAAGTTGGCAGTTCCTTTCCAATTGTTGTAAAAAACTAAATAAAATTGCAGTTTTGCGAACTTTCAACGGCTTTAAAACCACAAATTAAAGGGTGTGCAACGCGTATAAAAGTGCAAAAGAGATGCCATTGGGTCAGGGCCACTAGCGAAGGTCATCAAAGGGGCAGCAAGGGCAAACACAAAGGTGGGTGGTTGGCAGCAAACAAAGGGAATAGGAAACTGAATCACAAACATCTCGACAAACAGACAAACAGGCGAATAGAAACTGGCTGAGACGCATAAAAAGCGAATGTGATATAAGTGGGCCAGCAGCTAATTCGATTGTCGGTTCTCTTCCAGGAATAACTTGTCGTCAGCGATAACTTGAAGGTCACCAAAGTGTCTGCCTACGAAAGCATGGACTTGCAGCATATGGAGAATGGCCTGAATGGCCATGGTGGTGGCGGGGGAGGAGGAGTTGGAGGCGGGGGTGGTGGCCTCAGCGAAATAGATTTCCAGAGATTGGCCCAGATCATAGCCACCAGCATCCAAAAGGTCCAGCAGAATGGTGGGTGCTCTTCTATACATAGTTCAAAACTTTCGCCTATGACTAATCTGTTATCTGTTTTTGTTTTTCTTTTTCGCAGTGTCTACTATGCAGCGCATGGTCAATCAACTGAACACGCCCCAGGATTCCCCGGAACTCAAGAAGCAGCTGTAAGATATAGCCCACTGATCTGTTAATAATCTTGCATTTTTGGGATTTTTACTAGTCTCCATACAATGAATTTTTTAATGATTCATAAAAACATTCCAACACATTATCTTCAAATCATTCCCGTTTTACTGATTTGTATAATTTCTTCTTGAAGTTCTCATTTTGTTAGAATATGCCATAAAAGATTAATCTAAATTAGTGCATATGGATTAATCTTTAAGAAAAATAACCTTTATTGTTGTATTCTTATTAGTTATCAGCAAATAGATAAGAGATATGCATACCATCTTTCTATATAGATCATTAGATCTAAAAGAAAAATATTTAAAAAACTCCTATAACTTTAATTTCATTTTAAAACCAGTTTTATTGCGGAGTGTACTTGATTTTACAACCTAATAGTTTTATGAGGTCCATTTATTTGTATTTGTGTAATGATATATTTCATAATGAGATATTTTCAAATTCTTTATAAATCTTCATCATTAAAAGAGAGCTTAAGAAAGTATACTTACTACATCTTAAATAAGTAGTACTTATCTTATTAAGTACCGAATCACTATCCTAGTATCAACAATCAACACCCTAGTATGATTCACCCTTCAAACCTATTTATAGAGCACGCTAAACATAACAATCCCTTCCCCAAAACAGCCACCAAATAATGACCTACACCAACCAGCTGGTGACCGACACAAACAATCAAATCAACGAGGTGGACAAGTGCAAGGAGCGCCACCTGAAGATCCAGCGGGACAGACTGGTCGATGAGTTCACGGCGGCACTGACCGCCTTCCAGGTTTGTTTTTTTTCTACTCGCAGATAAGCAAATGGCTTTGTGACTCATGCCCGGAATGTTTATCGATTGGTATTTTTAGGCTGTCCAGCGCAAGACGGCGGACATAGAGAAGACCGCGCTGCGGCAGGCGCGCGGAGATAGCTACAACATCGCCCGTCCACCCGGCTCCTCGCGCACCGGCAGCTCCAACAGCAGCGCCAGCCAGCAGGATAACAACTCCTTCTTCGAGGACAACTTCTTCAATCGCAAATCAAACCAACAGCAACAGCAGCAGCAGGCGCAGATGCAGGAGCAGGTGGACCTGCAGGCGTTGGAGGAGCAGGAGCAGGTCATCCGGGAGCTGGAGAGCAATATTGTGGGCGTGAACGAGATCTACAAGAAGCTGGGCGCCCTGGTCTACGAACAGGGACTGACGGTGGACTCCATTGAGTCGCAGGTGGAGCAGACTAGCATTTTCGTATCACAGGGAACGGAGAATCTGCGCAAGGCGAGCTCATATAGGGTAAGAACTTCGATAATCCCTTCAAGCAGTTCCCTGCATTGATATCACGTATTTTCCAGAACAAAGTGCGCAAGAAGAAGCTGATCCTGGTGGGCATCCTGAGCGCCGTGCTGTTGGCCATCATCTTGATACTCGTCTTTCAGTTCAAGAACTAAGCCGACTCCGAATTCGAATCATTCAAACCAAACTAGCAAATTGTTGTGAAAAGACAAGAGTTGCCGCATGCAGCAGGCCCCTAACCCCCGTAATTCCCCACCCACTCCTTTTGGACCTTAGGCGAGATTGTGGCTTGAATCCTTAAACCAACTTCCAATGTATTGGCTTGAAATCGAGGAGTATTCACCGGCACGTGCATATGTTATATTCGCTTTAAAAATTATCTTATACTTTATATGTACTACTTTTATTATTACGCACCCTGTATATTGATTATGATTAACAACTGTTGGCTGCAAATTCCAATTATGTTCCGAAACTCATTTGCCAGCGCTTTGTATTGTATTGTAGAGTTAAGAGGCATTGGAAAGGCATATACGATGGCATACACACATGTACGAAAAATGAAATAATAAACATGAAAATCGATATGTGTATCGTCGCAGCGATCCTGCGTGCGTTGGAAACACTTGGAGCACTTCATTTAGGGCCCGACCTGAATGAATCAATGAATGGAACTCGCCAGCTCTTTTGGGCATACGAAAATGTGCCTGGTCATCGACTCCTCCTTGGCTTGGCTTCGCTTGGCGATCATTAAGATTTCGTGTTGGCCATTGTTACGCATGCTTTAGCGGCTTAGGAGCTCGGAACCCAATACCAATCTGGCTGGGTGTTCAGCGCTCACCTCGTTCACATTAATGCCGCAGCAGACCTGGATGCGGTGGACCCACTTGAGGTCGCTGCATCGTTGAGGTGTGTCAGCTAAAGGGTTTCCTCGTGGCCCCGGCCGGACTCCACATCTTCCACATCTCGGATTCCAACTCCGCTGGCCTGCATACAAATTGAGTTTAAATTTTTTGCCAATTCACTGACATTGATAGTTCGTTTGGGCATCATTTGTGTGGTGGCTTCTTATCCACTTGTTGGCATCGAGTGGTTTTCTCGCATGCATTTAAGTGCAGCTCATTTCCTTCTCTAACTCGCCCCGGGGCTCGCCAACAATCATTTCCCGCCGAGTCATCCAGTTATTTCTGGCCCAAGACGATTCGTTTCCCTGCTTTGGGATAAACGGGGTATATTGAGCTTATCATAGAAGTGGAAATTGAAATGTATAATATGTAATTAACACATAATAAATTTAGAGCTTTAGGTTTTTAAAAAAGAAAAATTAAAAAAGAAAAGAATTTTGAAGAATTAAAACAAAATTGTTTTATTTTATTTATTTTCTTAAACTATTTTTTTTAGACAATAATATAATTAATACGGATTTTTTCTCACTAGTTCTCAGATTTGTAAGTAAGTGAAAGTAATTCCCTAAATTTAAACAAGAGAGAACGTTATAGTCGGGTGCCCCGACTATCAGATACCCGTTACTCAGGTAAAGGGAGTGCGAGGGAGATGGAGATATAGATTGAAAACGCATAACTTTTTAACGAATGGTCCGATTTAAAAAATTTCTTCTACATTTCGATAGGTATTGATAAACACAATAAAACTGCATTTTTACTTTTCCAAAATATTAAAGTTTTTAAAATCGTATATAAGCGATTGTGGGCGTTAGAGGGGGCGTGGCACCATTTTGAAACAAACTTGCGCTGCGTAGGAACTCCTAAAATCTGCATGCAAAATGCCAATCTTCTAGCTTTTGTAGTTTCTGAGATCTCAGCGTTCATACAGACGGACAGACGGACAGACGGACAGACAGACGGACAGACGGACATGGCTAGATCGACTCGGCTAGTGATCCTGATCAAGAATATATATACTTTATGGGGTCGGAAACGCTTCCTTCTCCCTGTTACATACTTTTGCACGAATACAATATACCCTTTTACTCTACGAGTAACGGGTATAAAAATGTAGAAAATGTTTTATAATATATTTTTTGAGTCTGAAATAATTTTAAGTATTAGGAAATGTATTTATTGTTTCACAGGCCTATAAAATATTTCTATTCTATTTAATTGGTAGGTGTTAGAAAAATGTTTGAGATTTCGTTAAAATTTAAATACATATTTCTTTCAATTTTTAAATAAGATTGTTTTAAATTAGCAAAAACCGTATTATAGTTATAAATTCCAAATATATAAATTGAAGTAAGAAGAGTATTTTTCCGTCAGTTTAGATATTTCTTGACTTCTTTTTGGTTGTTTCTTTTGGGCCTGCTTGGCTGTCAGTGGCTGTCCAAATACGTCACCGAGTTGGGATTTATTGATTACTCGTCCGTGGGGGCCAAGGGTTAGGTCCCGATCGTTCCGTAGACATCACGGCCTAATCACATCGATTATGGCTACATGAGGCACTTGGCAGGTTGGCCCGTTGGCCCAGTGGACAAATCCGAGCACAAATCCCGACCCGGGGCCATGGGTCACGTTGCGAGCTGGGCGAAACTCGAGTGTCGGAGGTGTTGGAAATTAACAGAAACTATGCACACCTTCGAAACACCTACAAGGCCCTTGTCACAGCAGGTAGCCTTCGTTGGTCTTGGTCTTGGCCAAAAGGCTGCTGTTTGCATAGGCCAGAATCCCAATCCCCGTGATACCCATGATAATATTGACATCTTCGGTGGTCAGGCTGCAGCCACCGAATCTCATTTGCAAAGTCATTTTGTCCAAATAAATCCAGCCTCCGTGTCTTTGGTGATTTTCCCAACTTAATGCGCGAACACAGGCCGCATGTTTTGACTTTGGCATAGAATGACCAATGGGAAATTCCGTAACTTGCTAATCGGTGGATTGACTTACCAACTTGCTAGCCAGGATTTTGGTATTTTTGGTCCTGGGAAAATTGCCGTTAAAAGCGAGGGGAAAAACTGCGAAATGGCAATCGGTTATCTTCCGGTTTCCAAAACCCCGATAATCCCTTCACGTTTCACACGTTGCTTTGCGATCAGTTCCCTTCTATAACTCCGATGATGATGATGATGATCATGATGTTGTGCGTAGTGTAGTCGATAAACATCCGGCTTGTGGCATTTCCCAAATCAATAAACTTATTATTATCCCATTTCCCCAAAGCCTTCCATTTTTATTTGGAAAAATTCTTAATTAAGCGTTTTTATGAATGAAGACGTAGTGCCCACGGGCACTTCTTCCCTCGGTTCTTCTGCTCTAACAGTATTTTAAGTGGAATTACTTGCCTGGAAGTGCTGTAAATCTTTTGAATTTTTATTAAAAACAAAAATGCCAAATCAAAAGTTTTCGTTTGATTGTTCCGTTTTTACCTGTCGAGGGGGCAGAGCACTTGATGCCCAACACTTTCGACAGTTTTATTAATGAAATTCGCAGAAAAAGTTGCCCACTGATGTGCTGCCTCTCATTTTCTCTTCATCACAAAAATATTCACTCTCTACAGGGAGAAAAATAGCTAGTCCTTTCGAAAAAAATAGTATTAATATGGTATACAAAATATTATAACACATATGGAAAGGTTTTTTCCTAAAATACTCCGTCTAAATCCTTAGCTTAGATTTATTTATTATGATTAAAAAACCTATATTGCAATGCATTTTCCCAGTGTAGCTGCGATTTTATGGACTGCTTAAGAAGGCCTCCCCCTTTATAGCTCCCCCTAGCCCCCCTTTCGCCCAGCTGGTGCGCACACTTCTAAACAAATTGGGTGTCAAAAAGTGCGCACATTTCAAAAGATTTAACCGTTTTGCAGGCACCGCTCGCTAGTCTTTGATCTTTGCCGCCCCCAACGGCAGACGCCGCCGGTGCCCGTTTATGTGGTTGCCACTGTGGCAGCACAGTGGAGCCTGCTGCTGCCGCTCAGTGGCGAGTGCCCCACCGAAGGCACAGTGGGTGTGAGACTTTATGGCAAATATAAATGGGGATCCTAGTAATGCAATTACTCCAAATATTCAACAGTTTTATTGGTTAATAATAAAATGAAACCATATATGTACGTATTTCTATAAGAAATAGAAGTACTTAAGTTTGAGGCATCAAAAGTGATTCTATTTTATATTTATTTATTAAAGAAGATATACTTCTTTAAATAGTTAAAATAAAATCATAAAACTACCATAAGAAATATTAGAATACATACTCTTTAAAAATGTCTGAATACCTCATTATTAATGGCTTTACCATGAAATTTAAATCATTTTACATTACAATAATTTTGAAATGATTATTTTAAGCAGGGTTAATACGAACTGATTGTATTTTGTTACAGTTATTAAATCATAATTCTTTATTAAGAAAAACGCTTATTATACCACCCACTGTAAAATCGTAGCTACTCTGCTCTTCGCTCGATATAAACACGCTCAACTATATCTTTTATCTGATTCGCTTTATACACATATACCACGCGCCCGTCGAACTGTGTGAGAAAAGCGTCAACACAGCAATAAGATAGCGAAAAGAACAATTTTGCGAGCCAGGGGCGCTGAGGCTGTTTTTTATAAATTGGCAGGGATCTCGGAATCGAAAGTCCCCCAGGCGGGATCGGGATTACGACTACAAAGAGATCGGCGATCGCATCGAGCGCATCCCAAATTCGCAATCGCAACTGTAACGGCGTATTGAGATGTCTGAAGCCGCAGGCCGGGATTAAAGTTGGTCGAACAATTGAGGGCATGGATAGGATATAGATGGTATAGTCGGTATAGGGCCATGTGTGGGGATGCCAATGCCACCGTGCTCGAGTTCTGACATCCCATTGTGTGCGATCTATATATTCCCATTCTTCGGGAAGGTGTCTAATGCGACGTGGATGGAGTATCTCTTTTTTGGTGGCCCATTTGCCGATGCTTTGTTGTGTAATTGTTTGTTTACGAATTGGCAACAAAAGCCAGACAAAAGGCCACGGCCAGGGCGAATTTCGTAGTTCATTGGGTTCACACACGTACCAATAAAAAAAGAAGGAAACTGAAAAAAATGAATCAAATCGAATGGATCGAAAGCTGCAATAACAAAATGATCATCATCGGATGATCAGCCTCATCCCCAGCATATATCTCAATTTTTCAGGGCTGCCCGAATGGCTGTCAAATTATTTCTGGTTGCCTCGTTTATCGTTTTTTGATTGTTTCTTTTTCCAAAACGCCTTGTTTTTCTTCCTTTTCGCTTTTCCGTCGGCCGTTTTCCTCCCCGACTAATTGTGCCTGACATTAATGTCACTCTGTATTAAATATAGCCCAGCGTTTTGGAGGCCTCCTTGTGCCTGCTCCATTTCATATTCGGGAGTAAGGGCCGCGACTTATGAGAGGGGGCCATCTATATGGATCGCTGTCGGTGGATCGGTGGATTGGGGGGCCTTTGCCTTAGCAACGTGTTGACAGCATGTGACAGACACATTCATTAGGCGGAATGATTCATATTCCAAGGGGGGTTGCGTATCTATGGATGTGGAAGTGGAAGTGATCTGACAAATGGCAGACTAATTTGAAGAGCATTAGACCAAGTGATTTAGGGCTTCGACTTGCGGTTAGTTGGGCTCCATCAATAATATGGATGGTTGGCATTTAGCCGGGCATGTTGTAACTCGATTAGGATAATTTATGATACATTATTGATTAATGTCTTAGCAATTGCGAACTGTCTTTTTTATTTACTTGAAACTTTTTTACAAATTCCTTTCGGTAAGTAAGTAAACACAAGGATCAGGATTTAAAAGAAAAAAATTGTTTTTTGTAATTCAAAATTTTTAAAGATTTCCAAAAACGAAAATTTTTTAAAAATACCATCACATGCTTTAGTATTCTGGTTGACTTCGTTTATTTTGCAGTTATTTCTCTTTTTTCAAAATAAAATATAAATATAAGATACGGTAGAATCGCTCAATATTACCACTTTTAAATTTAATTTCCTCGATAATTTGTATGAAGTCACCCATGAATTTATTAAATATGCATGCGCCAATCTCAATCGACTTTCCATCACCCAATAAAATCCAATTCCTCTCTCTCTCTCTGTATGATTAATCGAATTTGTTTGCGGCACAATCCTTGGAATATTTTCCACTTATTGAGTGAAATGGCAAACGGTCAAACCAATTATGGATTACGTCCTCAAGTCCATATGCGCGAATAATATTTTCAGAGTAAATATTGCCGGGGCGGGATCCGGAGGGATTTCGAACGGATGTGGGGGATGGCGATGTGTGTCGCACATCATTTCATATTTCGCAATTTCGCATTTCGCATGCAAGCCGTGGGCGCAGCTCGGACACGAAATGGGCGCGGCCAAGTAGCCGCCGGTTGCTTGGCCAAAAAGGGCGACAATGCGAAAAATTGTGCAATCGATTGGAGGGAGATTGGAGCCAACCGAAGGCCAAGACCAAAAAACAGATATGGATTCCATCTGGGATTTCTGGCAAATGTTAAATCAAAGAAGAAATCAGGAGTGAGTTTCGGTTTCGGTTCCTGCCTGCCGTTCTCGTGTGTATATATCCTGATTGTTTTTTATCCATAACAAGCCGGAGGCCACAATTTATAATAGACTCCCACACATATATGTATGTATCTTTGGTATATATCGTGTCTATCGGCACACAGGTGCCGGAGTTCACAAGCCAAACAGTCTTTTGGTCTTTCTCTGGAAATTCAATGGAATTTCAAAACGGAACGGGCATTCCCAAAAAGCGGTGCAGGGCTACTGCCTTCTACCACTGCCCCCATCTGCATACAGTAAATTATACAATAAAACCTGTCCCAGTCCGGACTTAGAGACCGATTCGAATTCAAGTGTCATGCTATTTTTGGGCAAACACACACGCACTCGATCTTTCACACAAAATTTGTCGCCGGGCTGCCTCAAGTGGCCACCAGACCAAAACCAAGACCAAGACCCAATTCCATTTCCAATTTCGAATCGAAAACCCAGCCCAAGTCGGGCCAGACTGCCGGGCGACACTTTTGTGGACGTCATGCCCTAGCCCTCATCAAACTATTTGCTCATGTTACATCTTCTGCAGCCCGATCGTCCCAAGACCAAGGCCCTAACATTGTCTGGGTGTTAAGAACAGTGGTTAAGGATATGAAAGACTAGGATATTACTAAATTATATTGAACTTTTGTATGTAAGAATGAGCAATTTAACAACAATCATAATTTAATAATGTTATTTATTGTCATGTTTTTACTATAAAGTTTCTTATATTTGCATATCCATTAGACTAAAAATTTTTGTTTAGATTTCCTAATACAATGCATAATATTAGTCACTGAATGACCTGGGTATATTATAAATCCTCCATAAAAAACATGTATTACAACAAATTAATATTTATGGTTCAGGGTTTATTTATTATTCATTATAATGAATAAAAATTCTTAATGGAAAAAATAAAAAAAGGGAAGTCAACCAACTAATATTTAATTTAACCATAATAATAATATTTCTTGCTATTAATAGGCTACTAATTAATTAATATGCAGTAAGGTATGGTTAAGGTCTCAATTTAATAAGAGGACTGGAAGATTAATTTAAAACCTTAAGTTATAAAGGAATTTAAAGAAAAACTTGTCACTAAATATTACCAGAATAAAATAAAGTTAGGTAATTTCTATATTTTCTCTAACCCAAAACCACTGTACTCGAGCTGCCCCTGGTCGCTTCTTTTATCGCTCGAGCTCGAGACCAGATTGGATGATCTCGGGCCTGCTCCTCGCACTTAATTGTTGGTCATGCACTGACGCTGCATTTATTTATGGTTTTCTTAATGAGTCTCATATTTATTACACAGCGGACAGACGGACGGACGGCACGGGCAAAGTCATCCGTATCCACATCCACATCTACAGAACCCTATAATATATCCCGTTTTGGGTCAGGGGAAATACGTGTCGCATTTCATTAACGGGCTCGGGCTCCCTTCGGGCTGCGATGTCCAATCGAAGGCAAGAGTTCGTAAAATATATATCGGGTGTAATTTGAATATGCACTTGAAATTGCATGGAAATTATTTGTCGCGTTGGACTTAACACTTATTCCGGTCGGAAATGACCGTTCTTGGATATCGGCGGGTCATATCGGATTTGAATGGGTCATTCGGGTATACTTGTTTTGGGTCTTTCTTTGGTTGCGCTCCTCGAGAATGGGAAGTGGGTGTGGCGGAACATAAGATCGGTTTTCCGTCTATTACCGATTTTAATTTGGTGCATCGCATTAGGGTTTCCAAACTAATCCTCAACGGCAGGGCAAATAAACAGTTTGCTTTTGAGGATTCTAATCTGGGATCTGCAAGCGTATGCTGGGAGTCAATCCTACCCACAATCAATTAAAATGTCGACCGAACAACCGCCTCTTTCCCCACAAAAGCGTCTTTCCACACACCTTTAAGCCCACCCTTTTGGCCCACAGCTCGGCAACTGAATTGCCGCTGGGCCAAAATTGATAACATTGTAACATTGAATTTTCTGCATATAAATGAATTAATTTTCTACCGACGCATCCTTGTGGCTCTGTCTCCGGCTCTGACTCTCCGGCCTTTGTCCGTCCGGGGCTGTGCTGTGGTTATCCTGTCCTTCGTATCAGCAGACTAGCACACTCCCCCTAGTTCTTCCCTTCCTGGCTGCAGGCATTGTGTACCGGGCTAATTTCCATAAACCCCCCTTCTTCTCAAAGGAGACGAAGAAGTCTCAACGCCATTGTTATGCTAAAGTTCGCTCTGTTCGAACTGCGAAAGGGGTTGCAAGTTGTTTAAGCCTCGAATATCAAAGAACTGGTGGACTGGGTGGAAGACAGACCACCGGGCTCGAGTGGGAATCCGCTAAAAATTTTTGCTAGCCAGAGGCCCAGAGAGGATAAGCTCACCACCAAACCAAATTGTTGCACAAATGTCTTTCGTGGAATCCCGGCCAAACGGGAGAGGCGAATAATGGAAAAAAGGAGCAACCCATGTAAGCACCTTAAATATCGGGGCCGTAGCGCCCCTGAAACCTGCGTTCTTTATAGAGATAAGCACTGGGAAAAAATGGTTTGATTTAAAAAATAAGTTTAAAAATTAGGTAGAGGTAAAGAAAAAAATAAAATTATATTAATTTAACAAGGTTTATATTATTTTAATAGGGAATTCTTACAGGTGGAAAAAAATAGGTATCAAATTATATATTATTTAGAAACGTTGTTTACTTTAATCTTAATTTTAAACAAGTTGTATTTCAATCTATATTATTTATCAAATTCTTAATAAATTTGTTATTAAAGATCGACTCCCCCAAGGTTATAAATAACCCCATAGTCATAATTTCTCACCGTGCACAGGTATTTTAGTTTTAAACAAAATGTATTTTAATCTATATTATATACAGAAATTTAAATAAAATTGTTATTAAAGATATACTCCCCCAAGGTTAAAAAAAACCCATCTTTAAGGATAATTTCTCTCGGTGCACAGAAATCGGGCAACTGTAACCATTATCCCAGGGGCCTAATCGTGCGTGAGTAAGGGCGAGGATCGTTCTCCGGCTGAGCTGCTTAGGTTATTGTGCAGTGTTGCCTGCAATTGCCTGTGAAATTGCATTGCAATGCGAATTGCATTATGCATTAGGAGCGATACCGACACAGTAGCAGCATCCACTGTGGAAACACCAACAACAGATCGACGCCCCGGCAGTCCTGTCAATCAAAATAGATCGCTTAGGGATAGAATTCGAAATGGGGGGTGGGGTTGGAGTGAGTGTAAGGTGTTCGCTGTCAGATTTTCTCCAAAACGAATCGCTATAAATTTTATACGCTTCTTGAAACTTTATTTTATGGCTGTGCCAACAATGGCCAAAACGAAAACGAGCAGTGAGTGAAAAAAACAAGTAAAATAGAGAAATTACCAGCGGAATGGAACGCCGTTAATTTACGAGATATACTCCCCATGGTTTCTCGGTTCTATTTGGTCCATTTTGTGTATACAAAACGGGCGAGTGCAGAGATCGGAGCAACGGATCCGGGACTTCCATTCGTGTGAATTTGAAATAAAACACACTGCACCTAGTAAAAGTCATCGGCGGAAAGGGGACGGCTGCAAAGTGGTCAGGGGCGGGGAAGGGGGTTTTGTAGTCCCATAACTTCTTATGCTTGATGGCCAATTATGTATTGGGGGTCAATTAGTATTTTCAACGATTTTAAAGTGCAGTGCACTACAGTGTAAAAGAAATTATTAATCAAAGAGAGTCGTTTGTAAGTTAAATTCAAATTATAAAAAAACTTTTATTTTGTGAATTTGTATACTTTTACTCAAAACAGATTAATCAAAACCTTCTAATAAAATTAAATTATTTTGATATTACACCCTTGTGGATTGGTAAAAAATATGTTGACCTAAAATTAAAAAATACTATTTTTTTAAATTGAATGTCCACTAATTTTTTTTTTAACTACGATTTTAGTTATAAAAAGATTCTGTAAGGGGCTAATAAACCCCCCTCTACATTTCCCCCTAAGGACCACGTCCATGTGCCATCTGACGAAATCATGTAAGATCCGAAGATCCGATCTCCGTCTCTGTGGCATCCACAGATGCCCACGACATGCCACAAATGGACTGTGGACTTGCCTTTGGGAACTCACCTCCCCCTCAATTCATCCCCATCCGATCCATCCATCTCCCGATAGATAGTGACAGCCAAAGACCAAAACTCCCGGCCAAAGACTCGCGACCCGGACATGTGTCAAATCAACGCGTTAAATGTTTGTGGAGCATTTAAAAAATATTTTCATGTAATTTGGTAAACTAATTGTAGCTCCTGCCGCTGTTATTGTTGTTTTGACAATAAGGCATTTGTAGCTTTTCAGCGATGAGAGGGACGTGATTCGACTTTGATTGACTTGGGCTGACAGACGGGCTGACTGCGAGTTGCAGTTCCAGTTTCAGGCTCTTTTCATGTGTAGTGCGGACTGGGGTTTTCCGGTATTCATTTGCCTTTGCCTTGGCTTGTTGCATTATGTTCGACATCGACATGTAATTGATATATTGGATGCAGGCGCTCCGCCAGCGATCCACCCACTCTCCAGCTCGATTTCCCCCCACTAAACAGATGTTTTGCATGCTAATGTTTGTTTACTTAGTATTGTTTTTAAACTAATGCTGATGCTTCGGTCTGGGATTGTCGGAGTTTGCATCTGAGTCGATCCGCTGTGGTTTTCCATATGCTAAGGGGAAAAATTCTTAATTGGTTGGATATTGGAAAGCAATTAAGAGCGGGAAAAGGTGCTGTTTAGATTGTATTTTGAGATTTATGTTGGGCAAAAAATATATATATATTTTAAATTTGAATTTTCATATTTTAGGTATCACTATTAAAATTTGTATTATATAAAACTATGCAGAGATATAAAAATAATTAAAATAAAATTGTAAATTTATTTTTAGCCTACAATTTTTTAGAAATTTTATTAAGTAATTTACTTATGCTCTATTGACATTTTCCCACATTTTTTCGAGTTCATCCGGTGGAACTTACAGCTTCCACATTCTCCAGACTCGTTCATCCGCTGCAATCACTCAAAAATTCTATAGAAAATGCATAAAAACTCAAGCATGGTTTGTATACACAAATTTGTTTGCTAGTAATTAACAAATTTAGGGGAAACAATATCATTAATCCTCGACAATATAAAATCAGAGTTTATTTCCAACAATAATACAAACATTTAATGCCCTGCGATTCCGAAACCCCGTTGTCGTAGGGCTTCCCCCATTCCAAATCCTCCATCCTGGGCTGTATATCAAATCTGTAATAAGTGCTGAGTGCGAAAGGGTGGGGAAAAGGGGGATGTTGGGGATCGGGAATCCAGAATCGGGAAGCCGCTTGGGCACATGCCTCGAATGGGAAACGGACCGATTGTGTTTTTTTCTGGGAAAAAAATGTCGACGCAACGTCTACGGTGCAGCAGCAAGTCCATAAAAAGCAGGCGAGCGCATAATGGCAATGCCCATTAAAAAAGGTGCAGAACGCTGTTGATGTTTATGGCCACATCGTTCAGATATATAGCCCAGATATATAGCCCACATATATACGAAACGGTGCCAACTAGTTGCGGCTGAATTCGATGTGTCAGTTGATGGAGACATTTGTGGTGCTTAATGCGGTTAAATTAAAGACTTGCAATGTCAATTTAAATTATGTAAAATTCAAGAACAATTAGGAATTGTTGTCAATAAATTATTATAGCAGTTTATATAATTTATCTCAAAAATGTAATTTAATGTTAACTGAATTTTAGTAAAATTCGTATGTATAATTGTATTTAAAATAAAATTAGTTTACTAAGGTTTACTTCACTTAATTGAAGTAAAGTTTTACTTTTATCATTTGCCCATTTTAAATTTTTTCTGAATAATATACTAACAATAGATCGATTTATTTACAACGTATCCCCTTTAAACTCAAAGATCCTTTAAAGCTGAATAAAAACCTAACAAACTGAACTGTGTGAAACGATTTCAGCCACGCTCAACAGTCTGTAAATACAATCTACTTGTCTGCCTTTTCAGTGGTGGAAAGTGCCCTTGACATTTGCCTTTTACCTTTCTCCAGTCCAGTACTCTGAGCATTTCCTGTTTGCTTAACTGATTTCTTTCCTCTTTTTCCGAGGAGCCATGTCTTTCGGCCACCTTTCCCAACAAGTTTTCCCAGCCGATCGCCGGACAAAATGGCCGCCACAGTGGTAACCGCCATGGAGTGAACAGTGGATGGTGGGCAAGGGCAAGTACAGAGCCACCCCGAGAGCAGACAGACTAGACAAATATTGAGTTTTTCAATTAGCACCCCGAAAAGTTGTCTCTCTGCCTTTTAGCCGCCCCCTTTTTTGTGTCTGCTCGAAAAGGGAGAACTTACCCTTACTTGGAACATTTCGTTTCGTCTCTTTCGCCCGGCATGGTCCCGTCTCTCTCTTTCTTGTTCACCGTTTTTGGGCACGGGAGCGGTAGTGTTTGTCTAAAGGATCAGGCTTTTGTTTGCGTACGGCCGCGTTAATTGCCCATAGTGGCGAGCGTTTAAAGCCGCCACAAATCCCCACCGACGAAATGTCATGTCGCCCCTCGCCACGTGTTGTATTACCTTGGGAACTGGAACTGGAACTGCTTCTCCTTCTCCTTCTTCTATTTTTTTCCTTTTTTGTGTGCGCAAAAGATAAAGCAAACCGATCCCGGGAGTCCTCCTCATTGCTGTTTGCCCCAGCTTGTTTTTCATGTTGTAAAGTTAATTATAAATTAAATATTGATTCTGTGCGTGCGACCGGCTCTCTCGATTTTCCCATTTCACTTCACCCATTTTCCGATTGCCATTTCCCCCGTTGCACTCCTCATTTTTTTGCAACGCCAACAGAACGGCATGAAATTGATTGGTCACGTATGATTTATTAATATTTTCTTTTCATTACGCATCCGCAGCGTTGACAGCAGCTGTTTTAATTGGTTTAAAATTGCCAATGCACTTCAATTGGGCCGCCAATTTGGCCCGCAGTGGTCTGAGGTTTAATGGGCCACAGTTGTTCGGCCTCCGATTTGCATTTCGATATGGCCACTTGCAGTAGCAAGTCATGTCTTCTGCTTCTGATAATACTGGGAAAATATATGTATATTGATTTGTGCCAGCTCAAGTGGCCATCTATTAGTTTTATTGGATTTTATTGAATGTTTTGCTTATCTAAGTGAAGGCTTAGTGCTGGTCATGTTGTGTGCAAAGGTAAATATCTTGAATCTGCAAGATGGATTCGCAAATCCTTTAAATTGATTGGGTAAATTTATTATTTTGGGCTGCTAATTAGAATCTATGAAATAACGCTGCCTTGTGAACCGAAATATGCTGGAATTAATGGTTCATTACTGGATTATTTTTGGTTTGTTTAATTATATTGTTTAATCATTTCGAGAAGAGGTTTTATTAAAAGCAAATGTATTCCTATTTATGGTATGGTACTAGCTTTTATTCATTCAGTTTTAGTTTATATGAATTAATGATTCAATTGGAATATATTAGGAGCTTCTCAAGAGGGTAGTTATGCTTTCCTTTAGTTGGAATTCATTTGAAGAATATTAATTTAAGAAATACTGAGAAATTCCAGGGCAAGGCGAAATCAAGGTGAATATATTATTAGATAAATAAAATATAGAACGGTTTATTTAAAATCTTAAAATTAGTAAGAAAATTTCTTGAAACTAAATTTAAGTGCTAACGAATTTAATAATAAAATAATATTCAAAGTTCTAATAAGCTTATAATTTATTAGTCGTTGATTTTAATTCGAGGATTCTTTGATTAAGTTAAAAAAACATCTCACTTTGGTTTTTATTTTTATTGTCATTGTTATTTTAATACATATTTAGGTTATATTTAATATAAATATAAATTACTCTGGTTGTAAAGGATTAATTTAATTTGTCCGAAAAAATAAATATATATTATAATATTTTAAAAATGATTTTCTTAAAGTTTAAGCTAAGTATCTCAACTTGTTTGAATGTTCTCTGTAAACCGAACTCACCGCGAAATATGCGAACAGCGACGGCAAAACCTGAAAGATGCACAGTTGACTCACACTCGCACGCACGCACACACACCAGTTGGAAGTTGTATCTATGTGGGCCGACAGGTAAAAGCAACCAAGATGGACAGGTCGGAATCGCAGGGAGGGGGGATCTCGAGGGGTCTCTCGTTGCCAGTAATTTATGTGCGGCCATCGATGGTTCGGGTTTTTGGCTGTGGAGGTGAGGCAAATGGCCACACCGTTGACCGACTGGTCAAAACAAGTCCACCATACACTCATAGAAATTTTTACCTAAATAGTAGAAAAGTCGCCCTAAAACCGCGGTCGCCCTAAAGCTACGAAAAATTTTCTTATTATACGGGTGGCTAGCCCTAAATATACGAAAAATCGCCATGGAAAATATTTTTTAGGGTTAGTTTTTCCAAAAAGGCCAATTTGCCCTGTTTTTTAGGGCGAAATTTTATGACGCAATAAATGGATACATACATGTAAAACATGTTATTTACATGTGTGTGTAGTTGACAGGTCAAGACAAGTGAGTAAGAATGGGTAGCCCAGCGGTCTAAGCACTCGCACTTTCAGCTTTGCTGTTTGAAAATACATGTCGTGGGTTCGATTCCTGTGTGAGTCAACACTTTTTTTTTTATTACAGTTTTTATTACTAATTAAGTTTTTTCGTTCGCATGTTAAATTTAAAGTAGTTTTAAAACCCTAAATACATATGGAAATTCTGAATTTAAAGACTAATTTATGCTAAGCATGCGAAGAAACGGCCCTAAGTATCCCAGCCAGCAAAAAATTCAAGTTTTTGTACGAATAACTTAGACCGCAAGAAAGTAAGATGTGTACAGTGTTTGTACGTTGCTTAGCGCGATGGGACTGTGGTGCAGCGCTAGAGCGTTAGACTCCAACTCGAGAGGCCGTGGGTTCGAACCCTCGTAGAGACCCCAAATGTTTTTCTCAAGTAAGTTGTTTTTTCTCCTTATATATAACTCCTTAATTCGATTACAAAGATGATTTTTCAGTTATAACCGGCAGTTATACAAGTCTGCTGCCTCCTGCCCCCAATGGCATCATCCGATATAGCAACAATTCAACAAATAAATTATCTGAAACGATGTTCGTGTGTGTGTGTGTATGTGTTGAGTCCAGTTCCCAGGAAAATATCAAAACCCCCCCACCCACCGAAAAATTAATAGATTTTTTTGCTTTTATTTGGTTTTATTTTTATGGCGATTCGCCCTAGATTTGTTGCCTAGTCGCCATTGACCCCCGTTTTAGGGCGATTTTACCGGAAAATTTCTATGAGTGTAGGCGACGGCGGAGGGGGGCGGGGGCTTACCTCCGATGTGGATGGGATATGGAATATAGATGTCGAGAGCGGTAGGAGATCTGGAGATCTGGGCATCGAGAGGCAGACTGCGCGGCCCGAACGAGTTGTACTGTTCAATTGCCAATTGTTGTAGTTGCCCCTGCACCCCCGGCACCCCCTCCCCTGGCCAACCCCCCACCCCCCTCTGCTGCTGGCAGAGACGTCGACGCTCGCGCTCTCTGCTGCTCCGGGCTGCAAATGTGTGTGTGAGATACTTTTGCATCTGTGAGATACTTTTGTATCTGTGCTGCGCAGTCAACGCTGTGGGCGTGGCCTGGGCCAGTACGAAATTTGCCAAAATACTTTTTGTGTGTCGCTCAATTTGAATTTGCCCCTGCTGCTGCAAACGGCACGCCCCAGTTAGATACATAAATATTTATAAACTTTAGATACTTTTCGCTAGGGTTTCCAGCCAAGGTGTGAACTCGGGGTTCCGAGCAAGAGAGGCACCTACAGACGAAAAAAAAACAACCCCAGATTATGAAAAAGTTTTGCTAAACGGCGGAAGCCAGAAAGCAAAAAAAAGGAAACGAACAGCGTATATCAAAAATGGCCGAAACGTGGAAATTTCTCCAACTGAATTTCGCGGCCCGCCTTCTATTTATTTGGTTAGCGATTTCTGATTTTTTACAAGCCACCACAACCTGGTCAGGTTGTCTTTCTCGCATTTATCTATTTTGCATAATTTTGCTAATTTTCATTGTTTATTTTCGCATTCGATTTGCCTTCTCTCTCTGGTTTTCAGCCCGCATTTATTGGCTTTGTGTTTGTGTCAATAATCGTTTTTCCCTCGCCTTTTTCTATTTATTTTTTTTACAACGATTGTGCTAATTTATTTTATTGCATTGCAAACGCGTGTGTGTGTGTGTGCTGGTGAGTTTTGTAATTGCTTTGATTTTTGTCTGCTTTGGCTAAAAATTTATTTGAAATTTTAATTGTGAAAATATTATGCTAGGGATTATGCGATTTATTTGTTATTAAACGGAAGTCATGAAAATGAAATTGCAAATTGAAAATTGTAATTTCAATTGTAATTTACCAATTGTGTATTATTGTTTTCGCACCGTCCGTCTGTGCGTCTATTGTTGTTATTTATTTGAAATGTATCCGGCGGATAAATTGTGCACACAACGCGCACACTGCACTGGCATATTTTTTAATGAAGCCTGAAACATTTCGATTTCCATTTTCATTTCCATTCCGAAACGGCTCTGATTGCCAATTTTTGTTTGTTATTGAATGATTTGTTCTAAAATTTTATGATGCATAGATTTGTGTAATATTTCAATTAAATAGTCAATGGAATCATTTGGATAAATATGTGGGCTGGCATTGTGTATGTGCTGCTGCTCTCAGGTTAATTAACTTTTATGAAATGAAAATGTTTGGATAGATGGATTTAACTTTTTTAGTGGCTTTGTTTGGCTGCTAATTTGATACGTAAATATGGGCTGGAAGTTAAGATGCAGTTGTCTTGCCAACTTGTGCGACTTGTTTAATTAATAAAGTTTTCAAGTGCTTGAGACTGACTTAAAGCATTCGAGCAAGGTATTTAATACGAATTTCAAGTACGTTAATAAGGGCCACAAAAAACATAATAATTTTGTCAAATTAGACAGAATATTTACAATTTTTTATTATATTTTTAAGTGCTAATTTTAATGGTTCATCAAGTAAGGAACTGCTTTTACTCACATCCTATATCATCCTTTATCCACGTTCCCACTGGCTTTGCCAAAGAGTAAACACCATAAATCGATTATTGATTATTCGAAGCGGCTCTCCGCTCTTTCCGAATGCATTTAAAGCGGCATTCTGCTGAAATTGAATTTCCAGGGAGTAAAACTAATTAAATGGAAGCACTTTACTGGCCACAGCCGCCGAAGGAGTCGCAGGAAGATGGAGTGGAATGGGATGGAATGGTCATAAACGAGGCAGATAGTCGCCATTACGAATGCCAATTGAAAAGGCGACAAAACGCAGCCAAGGATGGAAGGATGGACAGGGGGGATTCCCGGGGAAGTCTGTGGCAATGGCAACAAAAACTGAAACTCGAATTTCGAATTCGGGCATAAGTGACAATTCAATAAGCCATGACGTGCCCAAATGTTTATTTAGCATATAGCGACGGGCGAATGAGCGACGCTCGACTGGATCGGGGCATCAAGGGGCAGGGGGACTTCCAAGGGAAGTGGCTATGGCTGTGGCAATAGCTATATAGGGGAAGAGATATAGCGATATAGCTGCTGCGGAAGTGCGCGAAGGGACTCGGTCTGCGCTGCAGGGAGAGTGCTCTGCGTCTGCCTTTAAACGGTGGTATATTTCAGGCAGACAATTCACTCGACCCATCACCATTGCCATCAGCAGCGGTACACGGTGAGAAAACGTTACTAAATTTATATTTAATTCCCAGTTCGGAATCTATAAAAGTTAACAAACATTTCTTCGAAACAAAAGGTTCAAATTTTGTTAAAACTTCGAAAGATTTTAAGAAAACCTTCTAAACAGAATCTTCAGATATTTTTGGGAACCACGGGATAATATTTCCAATCTTAAATAATAACATAAGTATTATCTGTAAAGAAGAGTTTGTATTTGGTGATTTTAGATATCGATTTTGTCAATAAACCATAATAATTTATTAACGATAATAATAATAATAATGAGCTTTATTCATATTTTTCGAGATAAAGCGAGTTTAAAGCACTTCTATGACTTTCAATGATAATATTTTTAATGTTTATAACCCCTTGGCTAAAATTGTTTTTTGTACAGAAATGATATTAGAAAATGGCCATATTGAATTTAATTTTTTTACAGTGCAGCCGTCTCGTTGGCCGCCACTTTCATAAAATGTTGCTGCTGTCGCTTCAATGTTGCTGCCGTGCTGTGGTTGCTGTGGCTGTTCAAGAGAGATGAAATGTTTATTTAGGACAAATTGTCTTGGCTCGGCGGTGAGTGTAGGCAGCAGGAAATTGCTCATTGCAGGGCGGTCGAGGGTTATCCATTCGTATTCGTCTGCGTACCTTGTTAAAACCCTGGGCCAGCCTCAAAATGGCTTACCAATTAATATGCCTCGCTTGGAGAACAGGGTACATTGGCAGAGTATAATCACTTTCATGGGCGTTACTCGTCAAATTGACTGCAAAATCTTTCGAATTGTTGACATGTGCTTGCCTTGAGGGGGGAGTCCCCATCCCCCGCATCCCCTGCATAACCCATATCCCCACTACCCCGCAAAATCAACCTTGACTGCATCTTTCCGCTCGGCTTTTTTACCAACAGCTTCTTTTTTGGGCCTTGTTTGCTTAGCCGCGCGCCATTGACGACACGTTTCCCCATTCAACTTCCCAACTTCCCAGCTGCCCGTGCATCGCTCAACTAATTTCGTTAATCTGCGGTTGCAGATACAGATACAGATACGCATTCAAATTCAGCCACGCCTGTTGATTTTCGGATGTGTTTTCATTGCTTATCAGCTGCATAATTAATGGCCGTGCTGCCAATGGGATCGCAAGTATCTGTCAGATACGTTTTTAATAATCTCGCTGATGGCTACTTGTGGATGCAGATAAGCATCTCGCTCGAGTGGCCGCCATTTTAATGCTGAAAATATAATTTCATAAGTACCTACATAATTTGATGAATGATAGGAAGAAATGACTATGTAAAAGGCATGTTGATTGGTGTACTTAAAGGCAAAGATACATTTTTGTAACGAATATAACGGCTATGGAAAAAGGACCTCAAATATATATTTAAATACTTTTTAAATAATTTTTAACTGTTAAATATAACTTTAAACAATAAAACATATAGTATATAGTATAGTATGATGATAATAATATGATGCACATAATAAATAAATAAATAATGTATACGCTTTCGTAATTAACTTCTGGATAATGCTCACATCGTTTTTTTTATAAGCTAGATGTAAGACAAGTACCCACAAATAATTTAAACATCTTTAATTCAACTTAATGCTTTTAAAATCCTGGTGAGGCCACGCCCATGTTAGGGATTCCCAGTGTTTTTAGAGAACCACCCCCTTGCACCACCCAGAAGTCCCGGAGACCAGTGTCTTTATATATTTGTCAACGTCTTCGTCGTGGTAGACTCGTTTTCCTCGCTCGCCTCGCTGCAGTTGTTTTCCCAATGTAAATATTTAAATATTTTCAAGACAAACATTTGCGTGTTGTCTCTGAAAATATGTTGGTAAAATATTTGCTCAGCAAACTGGTTAAAAATTACAACAATTCCCGTCGCCGTCGCTGTGTCTGCCGCTGACTTTGGCATTTGTTTTATTAATTTTCTCAACACTTTTCCCGCTAGGCGTGGAAAAACAGCAAACAGGCCACAAGCTCAGAGCAAAAATCTGCATGCACTTGAAAAAAATATATATTTAAATCAAATACAAACATGACCAATATTTACTGCAAAATTTTCTGTAATAATGGGATTAATTATGTTTTTCCATAATGGTAAAATTAACATTTTAGATTGTAAAATATTGTATTTATTATTAAAGTATTTTTCCGAAGAGTTTTCTTTATTTTTCCTTAGTGGATTGCAAAATTTTCTGGAATAATGGGATTAGTTATGTTTTTCCATAATGGTAAAATTAACATTTTAGATTGTAAAATATTGTATTTATTATTAAAGTATTTTCCGTGGAGATTTCTTTATTTTTCCTTAGTGGATTGATTTTTGATTTCCTTTTTTTTGTGAGTTATATCCATTTTGCATCTGGCGGTGGGCTTCTTTTCATGCACAAATATGCAGTGGTTGGCCGTGTTTGTTGTTGCTACAATTATTGTGGCCGTTGCCCATTATTGTTGTTTTTGTAATTTTTGTTGTTATAATTGCCAGAGCCGCTCGTGCAGACAGCGCGGCACCAAGTGTTTCACATCCCAAAGGCAAAAAAAATGAAAAAATACGAACCCCAAGCGAAAAGAATAGAATCAAATATGGAACAAAGAAAATAGAAAATCTGGACTGCTCTACTTTAGCCCAATTTGCATTGTGGTCAAAATGTTGAGAACTTCATCCTCCTTCCCTTCGGGCTTATCCCATTCTTTATCCGACATTCGAATGGGCCGTCAAAAGGTCAAAACAAAAAAAAAAGAAGAGGCCCGACAGGCGGTCCACTCTTCTATTTTATTTCCCCGGTCGAATGAATCAAGTCGCAGCGGCTGGAATTTTACATAACACATACCAATTGCCACCGGCTGACATTAATTGTAGCGCAAACGATCGATTAGTAACATTTGAAAATTCATTAATGAATTGCTTCTCAAATACACGTCCACCACGCACCCAACAACTATGTACATAAATAAGCAATTCCCCCATGAGCGCCCCCAAGTCTCTGGAAATATGGAATCGGGGGAGCATGTTGGCCAAGACGGCACAGTGCCTGCCAGAAGTCCGTTCCACAACAAAGGTCTAGCTTAAAAAGTTAGTAGACTATAGTGTAATAAGAGAAATTAATTATATATAACTTCTGATTTTTAACAAAGACCTTTGATTTTCCATAATAATTGGATATTACCTGCTAGTAACAGTTTTTAGGATCTAATTAATGGCCATCCGCATCGCAAACGATCCGAAAATTGCTGGGAGAGTTTTTGCAAATGTTGTAACGCCAACTTATTAGTTCTCGTTTCATCACTTCTCCTGGTTAACTTATTTATATGCTAATAATTACTTAACAAACATTTATTAAAATAATTTCTATGGATTTTTTACCCCAGATATAAGAAATTATCTTTAAATATTTGCAAAAATATAGAAATTTTATATATAAACCAAACATAATAAACTTCAATCACCATAATTAAATAAAAATAATTAAAAGTATCTCACATGCATACTTACCTAAAGCACTGTTCGACTTTTACTTCCTCACACACGCAAGCCCAATAATAAATCGAAGAGAAAACTGTCTGAAAATGACGAGCTGACGATTTGTATGGTATTTTGATATCCACAGACAGCAACAATACCAAACCCTAAACAAGCAGAGGCGTGGTTAAAGGGGGTCTACTTCGCGCCCCCACCTTTATGATTGTAAATAAAAAATCCCCTAAAAAATTTTACCAGCTCCACAATGAAGTTTTTAGCAAGCAGCCCTTTGCTGCATTTTTTTGCACCTCCTCTGGCAGCATTAAAAAAACTTATTATGCACAAATAAATACCAGAGGCAGCCACAAATTTCCCCAAATAGATAAAAATGAAGAAAAATTCGTTGTTGCTCTGGCGTTTTTCTGAGTTTCGATTTTTTTCCATTTTGTTCCCCCACAGTTGATTTATACGAGGAACGGAAATCGTAGACTTTTCGACGCGCAGCATGAGTGCAACAGAAAACTCAGATAGAGATACATCTGCTGGATCTGGCGTATCTAGGGGATTCGGGGGACGTGGGGGCAGAGACCCCGCTGAATGAAATTGGGCAAAGCGCATGAAATATGTTTGCAAACAAATTAATAACAATCGATCTGAAACTGCCCAAGTTGCCACATCGCACAGCCAAATGATGAACGATTAGGCTTCTGTTTTTATAATCTGGGTTACACAAACAAGGCAATAAATATATATGCCGAATGAGTGATGCAGAATTGGCCATGAGTGGCTAATATTTTACGGATCTCTAGGTGGTTTTGGCATTTTTGCGAGGGCCTCTTGCACTCCCACTGCCATTCCCATACCCATTCCCAATACCAATAGCATTTTGTTTACCATTGCATCGGCCTGGCCAGACATTGGAACGCCAAAAAGCTGTCGTAACCATAAATTAGCACCTCCTTGGGACTCCACCATATGGTTTCCATGTAAACTGCATTCTGGGCCCGAAAGATTTATCTGCCAATCCATTTCTAAATGAGTTGCTTTGCCCTCTCCCACTTGCGATTATTATTACGATTAAACAAAAACAACTCTAATCGCACTAAAATGAAGTGACGATCGAAAATGTTACATTAATATTCTGACAATACATTTTCTAATAAAAGGACAAAAAATATAAAAAAACGATTTTTTGAGCAACTACAATCTAAACTAATAATCCTCTACTTTTCAAAAAAAATTTTGTTTATATGAAAAATGGACAAAAATAAAAAGTTCCAGGTTCGAATAACAATCGATTCTAAATAAACTTATGATCTAATCGAGATATAATGACTGGCAAAATATAGAAGTCGCCTTCGCAGTGCATCGTCACCATGTGTAATGCCGTCCACAGTATTTACAATGAATTGGGATGCTTCCGTAAACAAGACGATGCTTCATGCCCTTGACGATGATCGATTGAGAATCGGAATTGAAGTAATTCTATGTTTTGGGGGTATTGCCGATTGCAAATTCAATTTTTCCCTTAAAAGAACAAATATCCTGTCAGATAAAATGTTATATTTTACTATTATTTATTTACTCATTAATTTAAACATTAATTCTTTCTATATAAATACTTCGAAGGTCAGTAATTATTTTATTGATATAAAAAATGTTCAGTAAAATCATTTTCTCCTTACAAATATCATTCATATTCATACTATCCGTTTTTCGAAAATATTATTGGTTTCAGAACCGATCGTGTTGTGGTTTTTCTTGAATGCGACCACCAGCTGGTTGTGGGCAAAGTCATTTGGTCAGTATCGGGCAGCCACGCCCTCGCTTCTGGAAGAGGGAGGAGGGTGATTTCGACGGCAATCAGTTGCTCCGTCCGTGCCTGCCATGTGTGAGGGATTACGGATTAGATGTGGATCCGGAGTCCGGAATCCGGACTGCAATCGCAGCACGAGCTGGCGCTAGGCAGTCCAGTTCGGGTGTCTGTTTTATAGCCCAAGATCTCCGTTGTTCGGCGCATTTACCACCTCCGTGGGCGATAAATCTGCAGTGCGCCCGTGGCGCAATGAACTCGCCTGGCAACTCCTCCACTCCAGTGAAATCCACCCACTCCTCCTCCTTCTCCCTTTAATTTCAGTCGCTGCGGTTTGTTTAGCTCGCTGACGACCATAAACACTTTGGCGCCAGTGGAAAAGAGCGATGCTATCGTCCCACCAGTTGGTGGGTCCTTTCCATGGGGACCCTTTGACAATGTTCGAGGTCCACTTGAGATCAGCTCATTAAGCCTTTCAGCTGGTCAAGTGGACCTCCTTCCTCCACCTTTCGATACAAGTACACCTGTTGCCCAATTCTAGTGCCATGGCTTTATTATAATTTTGTGCGGATCAGTGGTGCCAGCCTAGCTGTATTGTATATAATTTTACAACTTTTAAATAAATTTATATAAATTTGGAAAGCTTTTTAAATAATTTGAATTATGTTTTAAAAATTATACTCATGCGGAAATAAATTTTAAGAATTCTAAAAGAATTAGATAAAATTCTTATAAAATAATTTGTTTTAAATCTTACAAAGCATTAATATTCTAGCAAAAATCATAACAGTTTTAAAAATTGTGGTCTTATATTAGTTTTATTTTGTTTACTGTGTTTGTATTTATTTACCTTTGCTGCCTGTAAATTAAAATAATTGTTTTTTAACGTTTAAAAAATTAAAAAAAAAAATTGTTTTTAAAATATTAAAAATCTAAAAAATTGTTTTTAAAATATTTTTAAATATTTATTTGTATTTTTCAACCTGATCAGCACTGATTGCTGACCAGAAATCGATGGGGTTTTGTGACGACGCTCTGGCGGCTGTCGTGTGGAGCGGGCTTCCGTCGAAAGCTCTTGAAATTACACACGATATCGGGCGGTAATTATGCATGCATTTATGTTATTGTTAATTGTTTAAACAATACACCTCTTGCAGTCCGATTGTTTAACGTGTGTCTGTGCGGGGTTGGGGGTTTTGGGTTACGAAATGGAATCGGAATTGGAAAAACCAACCCCACGATCGAATTCGTTGAATGGTTTCTGTTCATTCATGGATTTGGAGGAGGAGAAGGGCGTGGGCGTTGTGGGTGTGAATGATTCCGAACGACTGTTCCATTCGATTCATGGAAAATAGTCAATAGACACACGGGTGGAATAAAATATGCCCCAGCTCCCAATTATATAACCTCATTGCAGTCACTTACAGCGCATTTCCCCCAATGTTTTCACTCAGCATAATTACACGAATTACAAAATTCCAGAAAAGAGCCATTGGAAAGCTTTTGCAATTGATTTATGGCCACTTCCCTGGAAATTGTCGACAAAATGTCTGGCGAGGCAGCAGATCGAATCGGTTAATAGGGGCTGGGTGCTACATATATTTTTCAGCCTTTCCCAAAAGGAATGCCAAACGAGAGGAGTTGCTGGGAAGAAGTCGTTTCCGTGATTTACACGCCAACGAAATTAGAAAATAAACAATGGATTTTAGTATTTCTGGCTGGGACGCGTGATGCGGATTTGATTCTGAATTTGATTATTTGACTTTCGGCCTAAGACGATGTCGGGACCCGGGCACTTTGATAGTGCTGAATGTGCGCAAAAAAAAAAGAAAACAACAAAAAAAAAATGTCTTGGGAAAGGGGCTAATAAACTATTCGCAATTCTCGTTATTCCCCATTTTATTTATTTTCTTATGTCGCGTCAACTGGTTGGCAACTTCGGCGGCAGCATCAAATGGCCCAAAAAAAAACAGGGAACAAATAAAAAAGAACATTCAAAGCCCGGCTGACGCATAAACATCGCTCACAACCGAATTGATCGATCTGAATATGAATCTGAATCCGAATGATGATGTACCCCAAGTGACATCAAAGCCAAAAAAGGCCTGATAAGCCAAATAAACTAAGCATCAGCATAGATAATCAACTCGGCCGGGCGATAACTTTATTCAGAAAGGGGAAAGGATCAGTGCTGGCCGTTCAGCCTTTTTATTGCCGAATTCAGACAATTTTAGTGCGAAAATAACAGAAAATTTCGAAGAATGCAATTAACCTTAATTCTATTTATGTTTTTGCTGGTGAAAATACGAAAGGAAATTAGTTTGCTATTGGTCTTCATATTTGCAGAAATGGCTTTTGTATGCATTTGTCCATTTAGTGCAGCGTTTATTTTTATATAAATATTTTAAAACCCTTTAAGAACCTGAAAAATATAAATGTAATTGTAGTATTTTTATTTTACCAGTATAAAATGTTCAATATGCATTTATGAGGTTAACGGATTTTAAGTAAGACAAAAATAAGAACACTCTTCTTTATGCTAATTAGAAATAAAATATAGCAGCTTAAATATATAAAAACATTATTAATTACATAATTCGTTTATAATATTAGTGCTTCCGATGATAATCCATAATTTTGAATACAATTTAATGGCACTTTGAGCGGCTTTTTCCTGGCGTCGCCGGGCAGCACGGCTGATCCATCGATCCACCCATCAGAGATCGCAGATCAAAGCGTTCCAGGCCCAACAGTCAATCAAAATTTCCCCCCAGTTGCAAGTTCGCGGGCTCGAGCAACCTAGACGGCCAATAAATTCTGCACTCCTCGCCCACCATTTTCCCCCCATTTCGATTTTCCCATTTCTCCCTAGATGGATAATTTACTCAAATGTCGACGCCTGGCGCTGATTTTCGCGTTTTTGCATAAATCGATCATAAATTTAATTTGAAAATTGCTGCCTAAGGCCGACGACGCTGGCCAACTCCAAAGTCATTTCTGCGTATTTATAACTCAATAAAACTTCAAAAGTGTTCGAAAACATACGCTCTCAAAGTTTGTTTAATGCCATAAAAATGCAGTTGCCTTTATTGTTGTTTTTGTCGTTGTTATTGTGTATTAGCAGACATCGGGCACTAAAACCGGGCTATAGGCTATAGCTTTATGGCCTTTATAGAGCCCAAAGGGCCGCAAAGGGAAGCGGAAGTTTACTCGATGCAATTGGTGGAGTAAAAGGAGCTTCTACAAAGTTCAATTGATTCGGCGGAGAGCAAACAATCAATCTGAATTTGATCGTGAAATATGGAGTCCGATTTCCCAGAAACCATAAAGTTTTGGAACTGTTTTCTGTTTTTTCCCAAATATATGTTTTAAAATGCAACAAGAGATTTTATGACTTTCAAACTATATTTTTAATAGTTTCTTTCATTTTTTAAATATTTCTGAAGTAAATGAAATCTTAACATCAAATTAAGTTTAATATTTCACATATTTTATATTATCTAATTTAAATTACATTTTCTTTTCAGCATCTTTTAAATTTCCTTAATATATGCACACTATCTTTGTTTACCTTTTGCCTCCCTTAAGTTGAATTTATTCTTGTCATATTTTTCCCATTGTGATTTCAGCTTTTTCACATTGTAAAAACGAACCAATTTGCGTTCATTAATTTGTGAGAATTTTTTCCCACACCCATTTACAAATGTCATCCCGACCTGCCGACCTGCCGACCTGGCCGAAAGTGAAGCGAGTATGGTTATTAAACCGGCGATATGATATGAATTTACTTTAGAGCCATTGTCTATTATGGCCTGGTTAATTGCAACGACAGCTGGCAAAACAACGGCAAACCGTGCAAGAACAACAACGTCATCATCATCGAAAAAGCGAGTTGTTGTCACCGCTGCTGAGCGTCGACCGCTGAATTTATTGTTATAACGGGGCAATGATAACAGGTCATCAACACAACTGGCCAGGTAAATAAATATCAAGGGGGTTGAGGTGTTTTGGGGGCTAGAGGGTGGGGGTTTTTGGGGGTTGTAATGAAAAGCGCGAAAAATAAGCAGTGTTAATTACAAAGGATCTCCCGGGGGCCAAGTCATAGTGATAGTCATAGAATAGAATAGAACACAATGTATCCGCCAGATACTGAAATCCTTGTGCAACACATTTGGCAGCTGGCCGGCTAATACTTGCATTTAATTAGGCTTGCAATAATATTTATGTAAATCGCTGGCTGGTTGCGCGATGAGCCACATAGACAGCTGTCAATATTTGTGAGCGGCATGTCCACCTCCCAAACCCTAGCCAAACCCCCCCTCTTTTAACTCGATTTGATTATTGGGCATTTGGCATTGTTGTCCTGCGAGTTTCCCTGTCCCATCCAAAGTGCATATGTGTGTGGGCGTCCTTATCGCTAAGCAAACAGTGCAACATTTTGTCGCCATCGCATTTGTTTTTCTTGTCCTCCGCCTGTGAAACAGAGGATTCCGGATTCTGGTTTGTAAATTCTGGATGGACCACCCGCGCAATCGGCAATCAGCGACGGCTGCACTCGAAGCAAACATATATCTCGCCATATCCCTCTATATATACCCTCCCTCCCATACTCTCCTTGTTTTCGCATTTAATTTTGTTGCTTTTGACACCGAATGGAGTCCGGATGGCTTCGCATTTTTGTGTTGTCAACCAGGCAGCCGAATATTTTTGGTACCGAAACTGCTGAATTTGCATACCAAACACGTTCGAACACTGGCCAGCCAAATATTCAGATTTAATATACTAATGTTGGGGGAAATTAAAATCAACTGTTTCTTATCCCAGAGGAAATTGTTTAAAATTTTCATCTAATTAAATATTTAATGGTCGCAAAAAATATATATTCTAGATTCATTTCCTCATTTTAAAGATTTTTAAAATAAGCTTTGAAAACTTGACTTTGATTTCAAGGATTCGTTCAACTCTTTTTGAAAAGATCTTAAAATCACTTGATAAAATTTTGTTGATCAGAAAGAATAACTATAATGATATATAAATAAAAATTTATAAAAATAATAATAAAACAGACCTTTTTATGTGTGAAATATAATATTAAAATATTTCCCACATTAAAAGGTCTGTTTTATTATTAATTTTATTTACCTTCAAGTACCTATTTTAAGTTATGAATTAAGCTTATTTTCAGAGCCTATAAATCTAAAATTTTAGGGCCTATGATATTTTTGGTTATTTAAAAAGTTTTTCGAATTATCCAAATAATTTGATTTAAAATGTAAAAATTGTGCTGCCCAGTGTAGGCCACTTTATTGAATTTTACAATAAATAAAAATCTGTCTAGGCTACCTACATCTAGTGCTCAGTGTAGACCCCCTTTTGAAGCTCACTTTCAGGCCTACAGTCTTTGGCACACTTTTGGCTGGCACTTGAGCGCCATTCACATGCCACCCAGCCAGGTATTTCTTTGTTGTGGCTACGATGGCTTTCAAGCCGTGTCCGCCATTGAAAACAACAGCAGAAGATCCCCTTCCCCGCCGTCCATGTGCCCCTTGGGTCAAGCTGCGAAACACCTGAGCGGAGTTTAGCCCACAAATCGAGAGCTACGAAATGTTTCCCCGAGTGCGATCTCAATGCCGCGGTGGCGCCAAGCGGAGCTTACTCAAGTGACAATGGCGGAGACTCAAGACGAGACCATGACAAGCTTCCCGTAAATATCATCATGAACATAAGTCATCGCCCAAATCAGCAGCGCTTTTTGGCCATCAATCAGTGGCGATCCATCTATCGATCTTTGGGCTCCCTCAATCAATCGATCTTCGGTCAGTTGGGTAACTGGTTCGCTGGCTAATAAGCTGAAAATACTTCTTATTTTTATTCGCACTCATCGTGAATGTTGCGCAGGTTGCTGTTTTACTTTCTACCAATTTGCAGCCATTGTTGGGCAATTAGGAGCAATCGTCGGAAAAACTGTGGCCACAGTTTGCTTAACTAAAGATTTGTAATTTATTGGACATTGTTTGGCGACAGTGAAAGCTAACATTTTCTTTTTTAAATAGCATTTAAAGGAAAAGAAAGAAAAACTAAAATATATTTTTCTAGTAATGATCAGATATTTATTATTTGTATTTACGTCTGAGCATTAAAGTGACAATAAGTCGTCTAAAGGACTTCTTACTTAAGATCAAAAAGATATAACAAGTTTTTAAATATTTTTTTCAGGTCAGGCTTATTCAACTGATTTAAAGAAATAAAAAATGTGTGTAGTAAACATATAAAGGATCAAAAACCTATCAGTTATTCAAATTCTTCTCAAAATACAACATTAAATTTTTAATAAAAATATTAGTATTTTAGGATATTCATTTTACAGGTAAATACAAGAAATTGTGAGAACAATCTTTGGTATCAAAATAAAACTCCATGGTTTAGAAAATATTTGATCAAGTTTCGGAAAAGTTGAAGAAATACCAGGTAAAAGATCGAATACATAATTACTTCCAACGAAGTGTCCGAGCGGATCGCTCAATAAGATACCCATAACTCCACTTGCAAATCCACCAGAATTGAATATATTCGATCGGCTGCATATGATATGATACGGCTACCAAGAAAGCCATCTTCCAGTGGCAATTAGCCCGTTGACTCAACCATTCAGACCTCGAAATGGACACGGCTTGAATAATTGTTTATCTAGGAATTTTGCGTGTGTGTCTGCTATCCAGTTTCGGGTTAAAAAGTCTGTTTTGCCAGCGCCCAATGGCCAGATGGAATGGCCATTCCGATTCCGATTCGTTAAATCGTAAAAAGCTTCAAAAGGGGAAAAAAATAAAACACACGATTTGAGATATTTTAACATATTTTCAATACACTTTTTTGTTCGGCTCATATTGGTTGTACGCTAGTTTTGATAATCATATTATATCTACGATTTAGTTTATCATAATTTATTATTGCTTACGTGGGCTAGGCTAGTGTACTAGGCGATAGATCCGATGCGGTAGTTGGTTTTTAGTTATTGACAAAATGCGCTAAGTTAAGTTTATGATCTGTGTAGCAAAACCCCCTCATCGTCCTCATCCCCATCTCATCACAAATTGCATAGCAGACAATTGGGACTAAGCCTAAATTCGATAACAATTACGGGCTACAATTACAAATTACAGTTAATACGATAATGCGGTTGCTTAACAAGCTAGAATCCCCCCTAGATTTTTTCGTATACAATACAATATAATATATATAATCGAGAAAACAAGATGGAAAACAAAACGAACTGAGATACAAGGATCCTCCGACAGCTGTGGCTCGTTCTTTTTTTTTCGGTTATTTGGTATATTTACAGGAATATACAAGAGAGCCCAGCTGCTGTGAGTCCGGGAATCCGGGAATCCGGGAGCTTAGACCCCGTACTTGATGCCGTACTCCTGGTAGTGACCCACATGCGGCCGGTAGTGGCTCAGGTTGCTCAGTTGACCCAACTGGCCGAGATTCCCGCTGAGTGCCGCATGGTGATGATGATGATGGTGGTGGCTACTGATCACCGCCGCCGCCGCTGCCGCCGAGGCCGCTGCCACGGATGCGGAGGCGGGCGGACTGGCGGACTGGAGGCTGCCGGTGGGACTGCCGCTGTCCAGTTGGCAGGATTGATTCTGCTCGAAGATCATGTCGCGGAAGCCGAGTGCCGAGGTGGGACTGCTGGTCAGGACACTGGAGGATCCTCCGCCTCCTCCGTTTCCCACTCCATTGTGATTGAGTACGGTGCTGCTGTTGTTATTGTTGTTATGTCCCGGATGGGTGGGCGTTCCCTGCTGACCATTGTGGGCCACCGGTTCCGAGGGCGGGGTCTCCGGGGTGTACCAACCCCCGTGCGCCGGTCCATGGGGCGTTGAGATCGTGGTGGGCGAGTGTCCCGAGGATTGACCCCCGGCTCCCTGGCCGCCGGGCGTCAATGGGTGGGCCACATGCGCCACATGACGCTGCAGCTGCTGGGCATGATGGGCCGCCGCGGCATGATGGACATGGTGCATCTGACTGCTGGCCACCGTGGCCAGGTTGTCCTCGTTCAAGTGGTAGGGATAGGCGCTGTGATGGATCCGCGGGTTGTACACATTCATCAGCGAGTCGACGGTGAAGCCGGGATGCTCCACACCGCCGCCGGCCAGGTGATTCATCTGGGCCAGGCTGTCGTGGCAGGAGTTCAGCATGGCGGCATGCGACACATCCTTGCCGCTCAGGCAGCCCAGATCCATGAGCGGCTCCTTCTTGAAGTGCGCCGCATGGGCGGCCATGTGCTTGGCCTCCAGTATACCGTTGGTCATCAGCTTCAGCGGCTTCATCTCGGCCAGCTTCTCGTTCATCATGGCCTGTCGCTTGATGGCCTCCTCCTTTTCCCGCATCACATCCTTCTTCTTGAAGCGACGACGCCGCCGCAGGAAGGACCCATTGTCGAACATGTTGTACGAGTCGGGATCCAGGGTCCAGTAGGAACCCTTTCCGGGCTTCTTGTCATCGCGCGCCACCTTCACAAAGCACTCGTTCAGGCTGAGATTGTGCCGGATGGAGTTCTGCCAGCCCTGTTTGTTGTCGCGATAGTAGGGAAACCGTTCCATAATATACTGATAGATCCCATTGAGGGTCACCTTCTTGTCCGCCGCATTCTGAATGGCCATGGCTATCAGGGCGATGTAGGAGTACGGTGGCTTCACGATCTCCTTGTTCTGATGCGGGGCACCCAGGCCGTAGGCACTGGCCGAGTACGGATAGCGGGAGTACTGGTCGTATGCGTAATGTGCCGCCGCTGCGGCTGAGGCACTGCTGGCGGCCGCCACCGCGGATGCGGATCCGTAACCGGCGGCTGTCTGGGCGTAGTGCCGCGTAAAGGAGTTCTGGTCGCTGAATAACGTATGCATGGCGGCGATTCCGGCGGATTTCTGCTGGCCGCCTTGTCGTACTTTCTTTTATTTTCTTTCTTTTTCTTCGGTTTTCTTTTTTTCCCCGTATTCAATCACTTCAATCACTACTGCTGCTGCTTCTTATTATTTCTAGCGATAATATTTGCTTAAACAAGTCGGGCACATAAGTACGGATCGGTTGTATATATATCTAGCAAGGGGAAATGGGAGCGCAGGGCGAGCGCAGAACAGAACAGAACCGTTCGGTATAGTAACACGTCTGATACTGAATCTGTGTAACTGAAATAACACACAGCTCGCGTCGAGCAGAAGCAGAAGCGTTTGCGTCGGCAGCAGCGTCGCCCGCACCAGAAAGTATCTCAGAGTGAGCGAACGAAAGTATCTGTGTGTATCCGTATCCGCATAATGTATCCGCATCGGTGTATCTGTATCTGTAGCCAACCAAACGATGGCTGCCCTGCCAACCTCGCAGTCAGTAAGTGAAAAAGTATCTGAGAGAGAGAGAGAAAAGGACAGAGAGAGAGAGAGAGAGCGGACGCCATTCATGGTTTTTTCTGCTCAGGGGAAAATAGTTAGCTAGCTCTGCGGTGGGTGTCCTTTTGAGAACGAACCCCCCTCCCTTTTCCAACCCCGTGTTTTTGTTGTTCAAACTAATGCTTAAAATACGGCCTAGGCACATGGCTATCTCTCTCTCCCTCGCTCTCACTAAGAAAATACAAGCGAGAGCGAGTGGGCAACACATAGATGAGACACCTGGGAAAGCCAACAGCACAAGTGGGTGGGTAGAGCAGGGCTGAAAACCCCCAAACAACCCACTTAACTCCCCACCTCCGACTTCGGCATAAATTAGTGCCCAAAGTTTTTTCGATCTCAGCTTAAAGTTCGGCTTCTCGGGGGCCAGAGACCAAAAAGTTGCCTGCTAATTTGCAGTTTGATAGGTTTTGCGCCAAGATGCCCAAGTTAAGGGCCACGTTTGAAGCTTGTTTTCGTTGAGGACCGGGCATTAAGTATTTTATCATTTTCCCTCTTCGGGCGCTTAAATTAGGAGCGACCCTTCGTTGGGGTAGAAAAAGAAGAAATTATACAGGCTGCTCTTTAAAATAAATTTGGTTTATAGGTGTTTCTAAACATTTTTATCAAATGATTATAATTAAGAACTGAAAAAGTTTAGTTTTAAGACGTTGTGATTTTTTTTTCCTATAGCTACTTATAGTTGGATATAATAAAGTTGTCGAAAGCTCTCAATTTATTAATACTTTAATGTTTTGTAAAAATTTTTTTTGTAAGTTTTCCGAACTCTATAATATTTTAATATTTTTGCTAATAGTATTATTTAATTTAAAAATCTAGTTTTTACTTCTGATGAATTTCTAAAAGCTTATAAATTATATTTTGTTTATTTTTTAATGCCGCTGATAACTGGGGACTAGATAAGCTTTATCAAAATATTTAATTTACATTTTTGATCAATACAAAAATATCCCTTTTTGACTTGGTACTCATTCACACCTTTTGCCCAAACATTTGCTGGGTTTGCTGGCCCATATACAAAACAAATAAGAAAGCAGGCTTGTATAAAAAGTCCTTTGCCCTCGTCCTTCCCGCTTTACCCCGCTCTCCTTGTTGTTCTTGCATTCCCGTTTTTTCGCCGACTTCATTTCTTTTTTTCTGCTTATTGAAACAATATTTTTTATTGACTTTGTCAGCTTTAAAGTAAATTTTATATGTTTATTTGGGCAAGGGCAAGTGTGCGTGTGTGGGTATGTGCGTGAGCGGCGGAATGAGATGGTCTGCGTGTTTGTCTGGTTATTAGACACAGGGAAAACAAACAAATGTATGTTTTATATTTGGATAATTTAAAAGTATGCTGGCTATTTTTTTATATTTCTATTTTCCTTTGGCGGTCTGCAAAAAAAACGCAGAACGCTTTGCATTTGAGTGCTGTCCATCTCGTTCGCACTTTAGAACCCCACTCGTCTGGGTAATTGATACAAGAATAATATTTGGCTCTATTAACGCAATCGCATTATTTTGACAAATATTTGTATTGTTTTAACATAATTTTTCGCATGCGATCTGTCTGAGGAGATGGGCAATGAATCATCGAATCGACATGTGTGTGTCCAGTTATCCCATGTCCTTTTGCAGGAGGAGTCCTGCATTTGAAATTCGAATGAGGCGACTGCGACTCCATCTGCTCCATTTTACGCATTTTATTTGGCTTCCTACCGGCTTCTTTTCGTTCTTTCTATTTTCTTTTTTTCGAGTTTCAGGATTGCTGCTGCTGATTTAACAAATTTTCGTCTTCGACATCGGCGCCGTGATTGCGATTGTATGGGTTACTTTGTGGGTGTGAGCTGTTTTTTGTGAGTAACTGTCTGGCTACGACTGTGCATTTTTGCACAGTTCATGTTATTCTTACGTAGTTGCCATTGCCTGTCTGTCCGATCTCCCCCATCCCACACATCCCTGCTGCTCTACTAGTCGACTCTACCACTCTATCGGATCTGACCATTCGCATTCGTATCTGTATCTGTGTCTATATCTGCCGCCATCCCACTGCATTCGACCTATCCAAATATTGTTTTAGTTTCCCAAAACTGCAACTTAACATTTTCTCCTCGAATGCAGCGAAAGTTGAAAGCTGCTTGGATCGGAAATGGAATCAAGAGAGTTTACCATGTTTCGGTGATGATACCGTTTTTGGGAAAATGGTAACTGCTTGTCAAATCAAAATGTAATATTTATAAAAAAATTTAAATATTTATTTAACAAGAAGTATAGTTAATGAGACTAAATTTTTTTATTAGATTATATTTTATTTCATCAGTTTGCAATTCATATTTGTTTTCTAGATGTCAAAAAATAACTTCATAAAAGAAAGTTTTTGAAAATTTAGGAGTTTATATTTAAATAATCTAATAACAACAAAAACCTTACATTTCTTTATTGGGATAATGCTTATTAAAATTTAAATTTTAAATTACAATTTTTATAAAACAATTAAAAGCCTGGTTATTTTAACATTTGATGCAAACCTCCTATCTCCTCTCCATCCAAAAATAATTCGGCTCGTATACTTTATTATTAAGTTATTAATATTAAAAACCCAAAACTACCCAATCAAAAATGTCATTAAGTAAATTAGAGTTCTTTGAACTTTGGGCCTTGATGGGGCGCCAATTTGAGACGAATTCTCGCCGCACACAACTTGTCAATTTGGCAAACATATTCGCCATATTCAAGTGACATCCCCGCAATAATTTTGGGAAGTGGTAAACCGAGTTGGGGATAGCTGTCTCGCCCATTTGCCACGCTCAATTTGATGCAGTCAGCGGAACGTTGACATCGTTTCGTTAGAGATGAAGGGGGATTGAAAAGTGAGGAGATGAGCTGAGTTGGAGAAAGCCATCCAACATAACCGGCACATGGCGGAAAAACGATGAGTCCGAACATGTGGTTCTGCTCATTGCCATGGCCCATTATTAAATTTTAGCAATGCCCTTTTTGGGCATAATACTTTTTTTTCGGCCGAGTAATCCAAGAATAATATTGATTTTAAAGTGCAGGGGAGTGCACCTAATCAGACACTTGAACCAAGGACTTAAGCAGCCAAAAAAAATACGATTTTTTTTTGGGTTTTTGGGAAAGGGAAACGAAAGGAAATGCTGATAAAGCGGTTTCAATCTTTGAAATATGCGCACTCGCACCCATACCACACTGAATTAACTCACACAGATACGCGCGGAAAACACAGATACACGCATACAAGCGCACGCTCGACTGCTCTCTCATGAATATGCAACATTTTCTCTGCCTCTGCCAATATGAAAGGGGGGACTCACACATACACTGCAAGAAACGACTGCGCAGCATTGAGAAGGGGGCGTGGCCAACTGGCGAAAGAGATGCAGCGATGGCGTTGGCCATTAGCCTCTCTCCCTCGCACACTGCAGTTTCCTGTACCCACAAAGTTCGTAGATACTTTAACCCCCCTTCCCTGAATTTAAGTTTTTTTTTTGTGGGCTTTCAACGGAGAGTTTTTCGGGGTGGTTCCGGAGTTATGGTCTCTATATTGGCCACTCATTAAAATTTATGATTTGTATATGGTTGCGGGCTTATTATGCATATATTCACAAAGTTTTCGCCTTTTTTTTTAGATCGTCTGCTCTTTTTGGCCAGACAATTTAGCAGATTAGTTGCAGACAAACACACACGCATTCCCGGGAAGGGGTTGGGAAATATCCGCCATTAGCCTAATCATAAGCGTAATCATGGCGAAAATCTTCCGGTCATAAGCAGCGGAAATTCAGCAGACGGCGCTAAGTCCGGAATAAGGCATTTGGAATTTGGAATCGAGAATCTGGAATTTAGAATCTAGAATCCATAATTCCTACCTGGCCGACACACCGGATGCCAAGGGCTAATCATCGATGCTTAGGCATTGATCATCGGCCAAAAGAGGGGAAACTTTTTAGGCATGTTTAGACTTTAATGCGCGCCGCGGGAATTCTTAATGAAATCTCGAGTTTTCACCCGGGTTTTCCCCCAGATGCTTAAGATTTACGGACTACCTGACCTCTGCCGCTCAATGTGTCCGGTTTTCCCCCCTCGTTCCCGTAATGATGATTATGATGATGATGATTCCACTTCCACGCGTGTCCTGCGGTTTCTGTGGCTATTTTGTGGTTTTCATTTTTATGGCTTACAAGCCGCAACCCGCTGGGAAGTGGGTGTTTCTGGCTACCCATGCTGCTGGGCTCTCGATGGGATTGGGATGGTCTGCGAGATGAGTTGGGAGCGTGTCCGAGGTGTGGATCTTTTGCCTAAGTAATGAGCTGCTCGCTGAGTCTTCCAGGAAGTGTCTTGTGGGGAATGCTAATGAAGGAGGTGCCAGTTTAGTGTTAATGTTTTAGTTTATTGGTAAGATATAATATCAGGCTGAGTCTAACATTTAGCATTTAATATTCAATTTAGTTAGAATTGAATTAACAACATTTTAATGTCGGTTATGTTGTATTAAATATTATAAATGCAACAAAAACTTTTTAATTAGTTAAGTCTTAAGAATTCGAGACAGTTTTAATTGTAAACATGATTATTTTGGGCATCTTTATGTAAGTTGTAATTTATGCTTATAAAGGAGATACAAGTTTAGTGTTAGTGGTTAGCTATTAGAATTAAAATTACAGACTAATTTTAAAATGTATCTTCTTTCAATAATCAAATTAGTTTGAATTCAAGGATTATAAAAAAAGAGTTTTTTTAATTTGGAACACCTCGTACAACTTTTAAGAAGTTTTTGTTTTTTAGGTGCTTAAAATAAGTTTCCTAATTTTATTGGACTTTTATTCAATGTCTTTTAAAAACTCCAAAGAGCAAAGTAAACTTACCTACAAAGCTAAAATTAAACTAAGCTTTTTGCGAATTAAAACAATCAATTGAGCTCAATCAGTTATCTGAAATATCTCCCTCAATGAACTCGATACACCCACCATTCTGGGCCAAGAAATCGCAGCCTTCATATGTTTCTTACCTGATTTGGCCAAAGCCCTTTACCATTTAGCATCTAACATTTGCCTTCGCAGGCAGCGATTGAATTCATTCATAAAACACCTTGCCTCCATCGTCTTGCCCATTCAAAGTTGTAACTGCCTGTCGTATCTGTTGCTCGGGCTGCTGGTCTAATGTTTATTTAATAAATATTCCATGCCATGTTATTGCAACGAGACTTTTGTTTATTTGTAAGAGAAATACGCGACATACTCGAGACGTTGGCGGGATTCAACGGGGGAGGTGGTTGGATTTCAGAGAGGAATCGGTAAATTTGCAATGGGAAAACTCTTTGAAACGGCCCCTGTTTATGGGGAAATCTATATTTTTGTTCGCTTCGCTCCGTCGTCCGGACAATTTGGTATGGCTCGTCTATGAAAACATTCGGGCAGCTGGAAAATCCTTGCGAAAAACGTTTTTAATTTTCGCATAAATTTAAAGTAAATACGAGTGCAACAAACGGTTTTTAAAAAATTGTTTGTTTTAACGCAAAGAAAAATGTTTCTGCTGCTCTCTCAGTGAGAAACTCTTTGTATGTGTGTGTGTGCGAAAATAAAAATGTTCAAATCATTTTATTTATTTATTTATTTATGCAGGCTGTGCATCTTCGATTTGGTTTTTCGTTTCGTTCGTCCTGGTCCTGCAGGCTCTGCTCAATCGCATACGTATCCTTTTTGGCTGGGACTGCCAATCGGGCTCCTACCATTCGAATTCGTGTGTTTACTTGACGCGCAAATCCTCTTACGACGGACTCCAGTGTCCTGCGTTCTGTGTCCTTCGTCCTTTTTGTGGTTTTTGGGTTCGTTTGCAGTTCGATTCGAGGCGGAACGAAACGGACAATTGCATGTTTTGATTGCCGCCTGCAATTGTCCTGTTCGCTCCGGTCCAGCCTCCGCCTCGTCCTGCCGATCCTTGCGGTCCTGTTCGCCGGTTTGCTGGATTGCTGGTTTGCTGGCTGGCTGCTGTGCACTTGTGACAATATTTTCATAATTTTTGCATCTTTTTTTCGCTCATCGCCAACGGTAGGTGCGTGTGTAAACATTAACTTTTCAAGAAGATTTAATCCCGATTATCCTTTGACTGTGAAATTTTTCACTCAAAACTTCTCCGCATTTCCAGCCTTGTGTTTGTCTTTGGCTTTTCGGCTGAGTCTCAGCCGCAGTCGCAGCAATCCCATTCCCTTTTTTTCCCCTGGCCAGCTTTGTCCCTTCATATACGCATACGTATATCCCTGGATTGTCCTGCGTCTCGTCCTGCGAGATAATGATCAGCGGCGACGACTTCTTGATGCGATTGCTGCTGCCTTTTCGCCTCGCAGGACAATGGCCATCGGCCTCGTCCTGCCCAGCGACTTGGACCCGGGTCCATTTGACTCTGGGCTGGATTTTAATTTGCTCATAAAGGTGAGACAATTAACAGAATAATTGGATTGTTCATCTTGCGGACAATGCGAACGGGGCTTGTGTACGAAATTTGAGACACTTTAAGCTGATTAGTTCGTCAATGGTGCTGCATAGTTATCCATGGCTGTGGCTCAATTAACTTGTTGTTATCTGGTTATCTCAAAAATATTTGAAAGGGAAGGAATCCTGGTTCCTAAAATGTAATATGAAGAGATCCATATCAATAAGTAATCGAATTAAAATATTGAGAATATTACAGGATATTATTTATTTTAGTTGATATTTGTAACTTCTATATAAAACAAGGCAGACTACATACACAGAGAGAAAAATCAGGATAATGATAAGCATTCTTAAATTAAAAACGTTAGATCAGAAATTATTCAAATGTTTTTAAATTTAGACACAATGTTCTTGAGACAGCTTTAAGGACCGTTTTTTATGTATATAAACCATGTTTCCTATTTATTACCTTTTTAGTCTCATACATATATGTCATGACCGCCAACTTTTGAGGCAAACACATTAACCACTGGGCCAGCTGGCCTTCTAATACGCAGTTAATATTCTCTTAAGATAATATTTTAAATTCGAAGTTGCGGTGCCTCTACCCGAAAGACCCCGCTGTGGTCCGAAATTGATTTAAAGTTTTGTGAAATTAGTTTTTAAGTACAAAATATAAAAACCAATATGGAACTTTGTTCTTAAATGTAGACTAGGTTTTTTCCTAGGTGTATTCTGATACAATCTGAAACTAATATATTTTGTAGCATACTTCTACTAATGACAACTATAGGTGGCGCTAACGTACATGTAATTTTACACGAAATTACATAAAATTTACATGAACGCAAGCCAATGATGCCAAAAATGACATCCGACGAGCAATGCTGCCCATAAAATACTTCATCTGTACATCTTACTTGCTTTCCCATTAGCTGAGTAACGGGTATCTGATAGTCGAGGCACTCGACTGTTTGTTTGCCAAGTTAAACATTTTTCCAAAAATCTAAACTATATCTTTCCAACAAAAAAATCGGAATTTTGGTTCTGACTAAATTCCCAATCGCCTAAACTTAAACACACTTAAACCTGGATATTATACTTTCCAGAAATAATCGTGATGTAGGCCATAGTGAGAACAAATAATAATTTTTCTAAATCAGCCAGAAAGTAGCAAAAATTAATTTATTAGTTTAATAGCTGTTCGAAGCACGGCGTATTTTAGATTTGTTAAAATTGTTGGGTAAATTACAGCGAAACATTTTAACCGAAAACCAAGATTCTGGTTTTCTACCAATAAGAATCCGTATTTTGGTAGAAACAAATTAAAAAGTAGTCCAAACCGGGAACGTTCTACTTCGTTGAGCTCGTAACCAATCGATTAATCAGCACATCCAAAAATAAATTACACAAGAAACGTCAGTAATTTTAAAAATATATATTATTTTGGGTTAAATTCCGCTGCGATGCATGTCTTGTTTATAAATAGTTGTTTTCTATTGCTAGGCGTATAATATATTTATTTATGAATAGTTTTCCTTCTAAGCACTATGCAACTACATTAGAGCCTAATTAAACGTGATTATTGTATCCTTTGAGGTAATAATGATGAATTGAATGGCTGTCCCATCTGGGATGGCTAATTGGAGTACTTGAGCGCCTCGTAATATCCGCCGCCTCCATTCAGAGCGACCGAAGTGGGGGGCGGAGTGATGGGCGGCAGGTAAACCGGTTTACGATCAATGGGCGAATGGTCGATCACATGGTTGCCACCGGACTGCGATGGCGGCGGTGTCATGGATGGGTGGTTTTGGTTTTGGTGGATGGATCCGTGGTTCGGATGGTGCTGCTGATGGTGGTGATGATGGTGCGCCTGCGCCTGAGCCTGCGCCTGTTGAATGCTGGATAGTCCGGGCAACTGCTGCAGCGAAATCGACCGGAGACCTAAAAAATAAAATGTAAACGGATTAAACTTGCAGTTCTCTTTTTATGGACAAGCGCTAAAATTCACACTGCGCCGCTACGTCGGCGGCAACTATAAAAAAAAGAAAGGGAGTCGATCGAGTGCGGCATAGATTACCATATGTTGGTGCCCCCTCCCTTCCCCTGTTCTGCGTAATTCGAGATGTGAACCGTCAGCAATTAAATTACCCTGATTGACGCGAACACCCAGGAACAATCCGAGCCCCCTTCACAGAGCTGCCCTTCAAGTGGATGCACTGGGAACAATTCTGGTCAATACACTCAAACTTTAAAAACCTTAAACTATTTTCGAATATGGTTTAAGTTTTACAATAATTTACCTAGGGTTTTCTGAGTTTAATAAGTATATTTCCTAATACAGCCAAAAATAAAACATTTGTTTTAAACGATGAAAATGTATATAATTACTGATATAAATAAAAGTATATAAGATACCTATTACAAGTTAGCATTTATTATACAACTACCAATTATAAATTATTATTTCTGAATGTAAGTCAAGACAAAAATGAACTTGGTATTTAACCATATTTCTCTGATTAATATTTTTAGAACGTTTTTTTTCTTTTTTTCTAAGACAAACTATACCTCGACCGACTATTTCTCGCTGTGTAGCTCGACCCTCGTCGCTTTCTGGAGCTGTTCACTTACCGTTGTCCAGGCTGCTGGCACTTGTTGCATAGGAATAGCCCGCGGCCACGAGACTCGCGGTTGGCGCATAATCGCTTTGTAGTGCCGCCGCCGATCCCAGGGGCGAACTTGAGGGGGGTGCCGAGGGGGTCAGGCTTCCCAGGGAGGAGTGGGCCAGCGGTGGCGTCGAGGCAGAACCATTGAGATTTCCCCCCGCCGCCAGACAGGATATATTCGAGTACTGCGGCAGTGGACCAACTCCCATTCCCACCGACGAGGAGCCGCTGTGGGCGGCATGGGCGTTCCAGGGATCCCCAAATCCTTGACCTCCAGCCGGTGAAACAACATTAGCTCCGGCTGAGCTGTAATCGTAGCTGGCGAAGGCGGGCGAGGCATAAAAATTGGCATTGTCCTGGTGGAAAAAACCAAATTTGATTAGTAAAAGATATACAATTTTTTTTAAGATTAATTTAAAAAATAAAGTTTATTCAAATATTTTTAAAAACTTTTAAAGACCTACCATTCCGGCATCGCCGTAACTGCCAGTGTAGTATCCATTGGCATGACCGGCATACGGCTTGACCTTGATCTTGGAGCGGTAGCCCCTTGGTCGCCGCCTCAAGCTGCCCTCATCCTCGAACAGATGCGCCGAGTTCTCGTCGATCGTCCAGTAGTTCCCCTTTCCCGGCTTTCCCACGCCCATGCCTTTTGGCAACTTCTTGAAGCACTCGTTCAGACTGAGATTATGACGCACCGAGTTTTTCCAGCCCACATACGGTCCTCGAAAGAATTCATAGCTGTGAGAAGGAATAAAGAAACCAATTAGTCTAATCCAATTTTTATAATTTTTTAAAATTTATAAATGTTTAATATTATGAACTGTTTCTAAAGGTCCTAAAATACTGGCTATATTTTAAGAATATTATAAACTGTAGTATAGATCCTTGAACCAATATGCGTATACTTGATATTGTTGTGACTTGAAATAAAATCATAATAATTATGAGTCCATATCAAGAATTTGAGAGGCCATTATGGGCCTAACATTATGTTTTTTCTTCTCTTTGTGCTGGAAGACAAGCGACAAAAGACGAGAATTGATAATCGAGGGTTTATTTATTTTACTGCGCTTGCGAAACCCAATTAAAACTTTTTTAGGACGATGGGAGCTCGGCGTCAAAAATAAAAAAACAAACGATGTCAGCTTAAAAGCCTCTCACGCATGTGAAGGAATCAACCCTTTCCCCTTTTCACGACTTTGCCCTTTTAAAGCTCAAGTGGATCTCCGTCTCGTCGCCGAAATCGAAATCCAAACAAGAGTCGCGAAATATGAGCTATCTGAAGGATGCGCATGCGGCGAATCGAGTTGGCTAAATAAAATCGGACGCAAGTAAATAAACCCAAGCGACGCATTTTTGTTGTGGCCCGACATGGAACGGTATTGGTATTAATAACCGTATCTGCCGGAGTCTCGATATCGCCAATTGGCTCCGTCTGAGATGCCGCCACCATTCCATAGACCGGGTTAGTCAACGGGGAAAAGCGATCAGAAATTGAAGGTTTTATAAAAATGATTACATTAAATTTGGGCAGAATGAAATCATTCTTATAAAACATATAATACCATTAAAAAAAATTGTAGACAAAGGAATGCAAAAAATCTACAAAATAAATATAAAAATTAAACAAAACTAGTGAATAAAAAAAAATATAGTCAAAGGTTCCAAAATGGTTAAAAATTTACAAAACACAGTAAAAGATTTACAGTCAAATTCATAGAAAAAGTTGCAACCTCCAATATTTATATTAAAAGTATTCTTTTAATAATTATATTAACATAGCCGTAACTTTGTAAATATCTTTCCGAATAAAGACTATTGCCCTATCGAAAATCACTGATTAGAATATTCCCAAAAAATTCAAATTCTAACCTTTATTAGAATCTTATTAGGAATGCATTTTAAGGACCTTTTCAGAACTGATATCCCTTTTCCATATTTATTACTAACCTCTTCTGCAAATAGGCATAGATCTCGGAGAGAGTTAGCTTTCCAGTCGGCGATTCCTTGATCGCATGTCCGATCATATTGATGTAGCTGAGGGCAGGTTTCTCGGGCCGCCGGGTGCCGGACTTCTTGGTGGTGTCCGGAGTGCTGGGCGTGTTATCCTGGTTACTGGATGATCCACCGCCGCCTCCTCCCGATGATCCCTTGCCTCCTGGGGCATTCTGACTGGGAGGCGAGGAGTCGCAGCCGTTCAAAGATTTGGCAGGCGAGGAACTCGAACTGGAGTAGTTTAGGGCCGGCATCCCGTGGGCATTGCTGATCACCTGCGAGGGTGAGCTGGAGATCCGCGGCAGGTAGGCACCGCCTGGCGAGTGCTGGAGCTGCTGGGACTGCACCTGCTGGGGAGGCTGTGGCTGTGGCTGCTGCTGCTCCACCTCGTGACTGGTCAGCAGTTGGTAGTCATTCGCACTGAGAATGGTGTTGTTCGAGCAGTACTTGATGGTGGAGGTGTACTGGTGGTTCATCGGATGCAGCTGCACCTGCAGGGGCTGCGGAGCCTTCGACGTGGAGCTCACGTACTGCAGATCCTGCGGCAAATCGGTGGGCGTCTTTGAATTCGATTGCGGGGAGGCGGAACCCGCCGAATGGGCCGTCATCAGAACGCCATACGGTGGTATGGGACTCGAGGAGGCCGGCGGCGTGCCCATGCTGTGCAGGGCACTCAAACTATAATGCTGGGCTGCCGAAACGGGCGTGGCAGTGGGCGTGACTTCCATATAATGCTTGAGTTCCATGTACCCTATGTTAGGTTTCTCATCCACCAACTCCGTGGGTGATTCTCCACCGCCACCCATGGTCTGGTAATTGCCACCAGGTAACAGATTCCCCGAGCGGTATAAATGCCCCGAATGGGGATGACTGTGTGGGTGGGTGTGGGTATGCGGGGTATGGGTGTGATGGCTAAAGGGCGAGTGGGCGCGGGGATCATGGTAGTAGCCCAGCTGATCCATCGTCATAACCGAGCGATCCGACACCTCCTCACTCTTGATCATTTTCACTTTAGTTTTTTTATTTTTTACAACACAAGGTTGAAAATATTTTTTAAATATTTATTTTTCAAATCTCTTTCTTCGAACAATCTTTTTCTAAAACACGCGCGTTTTTTCCGGCGGAATACTATATTTTCTAACCGCTGGAAGACCGCTCCGCTTGGCTATTCTCACTCGACTGATGGCAGATCGGTCCTGGAGCGAAGCCGATACCACCACGATCCCAACCGATGCGATCCACTTGAGTTGCCATCGGACGGAATTCTTTTTTTAGTACGCCCACGCCTTACGCAAATCGCTCGATATTCTCTCTTTCTCTTGGTTTTCCAGCATATGTATATGTTTGGGTTGCTCTCTTTGCGGACGCCGCCAATTGGATCGTCGTCACAGGGTTTTTCACTCAGAGAAAAAGCAAAATATATATGTAGGATTCTCCCCTGGAGAAGGTCTGTGACTTGGGAACTGCGGTTATTGGAAGACTTCGGTATGCCAGGTATCGCGAAAACTTAAATGGGAATCGAGAGAAAGTCGAGTGCCGGGGGGATTACTATTACTTGGGGGGAAAAAAAATAGCTTTAAGCATTCCTTAAGACTCAAATTAAACAAGTCTAAGCTGACATAAATAGAAATATTATTGGTAAACTTAGTGCTCTAAAAAGTTGATTTTAAAACAATATGTTAAACGTTTTCTATTTATCCTTACTGAATAACAAAAATGTGAAGAATGTGAAGAAGTCTTTAAGAATCCATTTAAGAGCTTTCTAAGCTTGCATAAAATAAATAAATATTGTTGGTAATCTTAATGCTTTAAAGAGCTGATTTAAAAATAAAATATTAACCCTTTTAATTTATCATTTACTTCATTATCAGAAAGAAAATTAAGCAAATTTACAAAAACTTTTCCTAATATTTATCTTCAATTAAGCCATTTAATTACAATTTGCGATTAACAGAATACCTGCAATAATTAATTTTAGGCAGTATTTACACAACAATATTTTGCACTCTGAACTGATTATTTTGTAAACATGGCATCTGTGTATAATTGCAATAATCGGTTCAAAGAGTTTTTAAATCTATCCTGCATTTAGACCCCCATGACCCCAAGGATTGAGATCGGAACCCACTCATTACTGACTCATTATGGTTATTATTTCCGACGCGAAATCGGATTGAGATTGAGTCAAACCATTGGCACAACCTTTGTGCATCGACATCCCCGCCAGGAGGCCTCTTTTCTCCACCCCCCCTTCTGCCAGTCAACAGTTAATAAATAGTCGAAAAGCAGAAAGAGATCCTCGAAGATCGAACCCCGCAATTAGCCCGAATGAATTAACGTTTAGCGGTGCCAGCGGATTCGGTGGAAAAAGGAAACTGCCGTTTGCTGGAGGCGGCATTCGAATTTCGAAACGAGCTGTTAATTGATTTAGTCGTTGCCTGGCACGGATCCGGACCGAGATCGGGAATGGGACTGGAAAGGGGAGCGGTACTGGAAGCCCGGGGGATTAAGGGGGGGAAGCGATATACCGCCGGAGAGCAGCACCCCTGAGTGCCGCCATTGCTGTCAGCACTACGCCGACTCGTTGGCAGCAAGACGACCGTGACGGAGATGGAGACATGAAGGTAGAAAGGGGGTTCTCCATATAAAAAAATGTATTAACAATTTAAATTAAATTAAAATCCATTTTAATCAGTAAAAAAATACATTTCTAAACTCATTTAATTTTTATTTAATTTTTTTAGGGAAAGTGGTTTTATTTTTAAAGATATTTGAAAATATTTTCCTAAGGTTTTATATCTAAAAAAATTTCAAAAAGTAAAGGAGACAATATTTTAAAATAATGAAATTTATACAATAATTTCGTATCAATATTATTTTTTCTTACTTGACGAGGTAAGAATAATAACTTTATGTTCTATAATTTTTTTAACATTCTAAAGATAAAATGTTAAAAAGATATATTGAAATTTCTTAACAATTATAAATCTAAGACCCAGAAGAAAACGGACCCCCCTTTAACTACACCCCTGAATGGAGACGATGGCGACGCCGCTATCCAATGCTCCCTCTCCCTCTGGCGGTGTTGCTGGCCCGCTCTCGCCTGCGGTGTCGCCGGGGCAACGATTCAATTCGGCTCGGTTCCGTTCCCCAAAAGAAGAGAAACGAGATACACAGGGGCGCGCACAAAGATACAGATACATTCTGTGGAGGGACACACGGGGGCGGAGTTTTGTTTACATTTCACGAAATTCTATTTGTCGACGGCGTCGGGCATTGATTGAGAAAATCGAAGGAGAGAAAATTCCGTTCGCTTGGCTACTTTTATTTTCTGGCTGTCCCGCGGACATGGCGGCCTGAAAGATATTTTAATTCCATCCGCCACTTTTTTTCCCGCCCGTACATCAAGCTACTCGCACTCGCCATTTTCTGCGAATTTCCCAGAACCCCATTCGAATTTTTCCGAATTTCAGCATACCTCCGCATTTTAGTAATTTCCATCGGGCATTCAGATATTTTTCACTTTTGCCATTTTTCTTGTGGCTTCTGCGGTTTGGAGGCCATAAATTAATTTTACTTTGATTATTATTACTTCTCCTTATTCGTTTTTTTCTCTTTTTTTTGTTTTGCCCGCTGTTTTTGTTTTGTGCACATTCAGGAATTTTCGCTGCGAGTGAGGAATAAATTAAGCAGGCCCCACCAATAGCTCACAGACCCTGAAATGGCGGGAAATTAATTAATTGCTCTGCTCGGCGATGGATTCCTGGAATCGGGAAAATTATGTTCGATTAGGCCAGGCAGAAATTTACAAAAATTCCCAGAAATCTGTAAGGATTTGTTAAGTTTATGTAATGTTAATGATCATATTTTGTTTTATATATTTAGTTAGAACATTTTTTAGTTAGAAACATTTTTTTGTGCATTTATATTTTTAAGTTCCACGTACAATCGCTTTAAATAGTAAAATCCCTACACATTTTCCCTGTACAATATGATTTATAGAGTGGGGATTGGGATTACATTTACTGCCCACAGAATATTTACTGCAAAATTGATCAAAGATTCCAAAGACCATATTTTGACAGTTTCCGTTTCAGAAAAATGTTTGCCAAGAAATTTCCAATATGGTTTCCCTCCGATGATTTTATTTTTGCATTTCCCGGTACGACATCTTGTCTTTATAGCCGATTATTTATAGCCAGTGTCCGACCAAAATGCACCGACCACCCAGCCAGCGTATGCGTCATCTTAACTGGGTCAAAAGTTCCGCCTGTGCACTTTCGGCCATCTTGTATTTACTCCGATAGACTTGGTCAATAGACCACGAAGCAAATCTATCCGCCATAACCTGTGGATGAGCTCTTCTTGCGGTCATAACACAGATGATCCATAAACACTGGCTAGGGAATTCCCAAACAAAAGTCGTCATCAGTTCACATTGTTGTTCCGTTTTCAAGTTCAGATAATCATAATAAAGATAAGTTGGCATAGACGGAAGGCGCGCTTCTCTTCTTGTTTTGCTTTTAATTTTAATGTTAATGTTATTAAATGGCCGAAAATTGTTTACTATTATGGCTGTTTGTAAACAAAATTATGTATACGACGCGTTGAGCCGGCCGATCTTCGATTCTATCCCAGGCGATCCCATTGATGCCCGTTGGCTGCTCCTGGATAATGGATAATGGGCCTCGCCATCGCATCCCAGGCATTGTTTAAACTGTAGTTTTAATAAACATTTAACAATTAAACGCTGTACTCTAAACAGATCGGGCAACCAGCAACCATCAACCACCAACACAACTTTTGTATACAAGAAGAAGCCGCATTCGGATTTGTTTTTGCACACTGACCTACAACAACGGGTGAAAGCAAACAATTGCACCTAAACCGATCCTCGATAGCCACGCCCCCCGCCAACGCCCCCGCCTCCGGGCTTATTAAACAGTCTTCCAATAAATAATCAAAAAAACCAGGGAGATAGAGGGAAAATCTGAACACGAAAAAAATATCAAAATATTTACATAGAGTTTTCGAACCGAAAATTATGCCGTCTAGTTAAACTTCGCTGCCCCTCGCCCATCTTTTCGGTTGGCCAAGACTTTGTTTAAATATTTACATTCGGCCGTGTGCAATTTGTTGCTTAGATCTCTCACTCCCAACGATTCCTATTCCGATCTGATCCCATTTTTGTTTATCACAGTCTTGATTAGGATCACGTGTTGTGCGGTGGCCAAAAAAACCCAAAATGAAATACACAAACACCGCTCTATTTGCTATTTTTTAAACCAGCCACCGTTTAAGTTGTTATTGTTCTTTCCCACGACTGTAATTATGTGTTTGTAAATATTTATGAATTTCCACGATTTATTTCCCATTAAATGCGAGCATTTCTGGTTAAGTGGATTCGATCTTGTTTGGGCGAATGCGGTTGACAAACTTGAGTGGTATAAACACCGAAATGATTGCTTAAAGTTCAAAAAGGTAAATTCATGGGGAAGGGGGCATTTTTGCAACGATTTATAAATATAGGAACGACACAGGATATTAAACAGAGTGTGTTGGTAAATTTTATCTGGTCCGAAGTAAACGGAAACGGAAAATGGCTTAATGAGTTCAAGAAAAGCTAGATAAATGGAAGAAACTTTTAGCGCCTTCTAGGGGTTTAAAATTAAATGGTTAGGTAATCATGTTTTTTTTAAATAGATATTGATAATAAATTGAATTTTTTTCTTATTTATTAAGATAATTATTTTTTTAATAATTGTAATAATTTATAAAGTTAATAAATGTATGTGTCTAACGCTTTAAACATAAGTATTTATTGGAGCATTAGGATATAAACAAAAAAACAAATTAAATTAAATATTACATTATTTGATAGAGAATATATCTAAAAAGTTAGTATTCTACTTCAATATTTTTTTTGAGAAATATAACCTTTATTTCGTTAATATAATATCTGGTTATTAAATTGACTAAATTTTATTTATTTCCTTGGTTGTTTTTAGTTAAATATTTATAAAAATTCAAAAATCCTCACATGCATGGAATCTATATTTTATTTAAGAATCGTCAAATATTTTCATCTATTTCAAAAGAATAAATAATACGCTCGAACCGAATTGAATTAGTTTTGCCGAACATAAAAATGAAAATTCCTTTGTTCTTTTAGCACAAAATTGTGCCTTGGAAATTCGGTTAATTGCATTTTCGATCTCGCCTCCTGTTGTGACCAACGATTGCCACACTTTGGCACTTCTCTTGGCCATAAACACCTTGGCCGCTGTGAAATGTACGAGTGTATGAATGTGAATCCAAATCCAAATCCAAGATGGGCGCCTTGCGCAAGATGGCCAAGAGAATCTGCCGCTGGCTTGTCGATGCCATTGCCAAACTATGCAAACTATGGGCAGACGCAGTAAAAGTCCAGAGACGCCTTCAGAAACCAGAAAAAGCCCCCACCCCATTTGGCGCTTTGCGCCATTCAACTGTCGAAGCTGGCGCAATAAAATCGAACAATTTATAGACTTGCGATCCATTTGGTGCGCAATAATTGCGCCAAATGTACAAAAATTAAGAGAACAAAAAAAAAAAAAAAAGAAACGGGTCAGAATCGATGAGGGCGTTCTACAAATTACTTTGGAAAAGACCCAAAAAATAAAAAGAAACGCTGGGCACTTCGGATGCCCGAAAAACACAATACCCGATCGCATCCGATTCTCCACTTTGGCCGTTATTGTTTAGCTTTTAGTTTAATGGCCGGTACTTAAAATGCGTTGACTCACAGGCGAACCGAGGAACAGGAAACTGAAATTGAGCATCTGATCGCTGATCGCTGGGGATTTACTCGCTTTTCATCGGCCGACCGATTCCGCAACGTTGGCAGTAATTAATCTTCCCGCTTAAGCACCCTTGCCAAAATGGCTGATCAGTGATCACACATCTCTCGGTCTTCGGTCTTCTTTCTCCTGCAATTCCGCAATCGATGATCTCGATCTTGTATCTCCGATCGCCTCCAATGGCTGGAATGGCATCTGTTTCGTTTCATTTGACGCTCATTGTCGTCATTGGTCCTCCGCCCATCTCTTCTCTTCCCATTGCCACCAATTCTTCCGTGTCGTTCGCTTTGTTCTTCCAGGGCTTTTGTAGACGCGTTTTTTACGGGTCTCAGTCTCTGGCCTTCGAGGGCAGCGCACCTGTGAGGCCTAAAAATAAGCGGATCCGGGGAAAAAACACGCTTGCTCAACATTGAAATGTCATGGGTGGTGTTCCATAGCTTGACAGTCGAGTGCTGGAACTATTAGCCTAAATGGTTTTTAAAAATCTGAAGGTAAAAACAGCCTTAAAAATTTGCAAGATTACGGAATCGAAGGAACAGTTTAAACAGTTCAAGGATTTTCAGCTTTAATTTGACAGTTTAGTTCTAGTTTCAGATAATAAATGGAAAATAAACTTTAATGTATTTTTTAGATTTTCTAACTGATTTTTTTCATTTGCAAAATATTATTTAATCAAAAATGAAATTAATCAAATTAATTTTTAGCTTCAGAAAATAATATTTGGTTTAAAAATCAGAGATCATTCAACTATTCTTTACCACGCCTTACTTGAAAATATCGCTCAATTTTCCAATCCTTTAATACCTTTTTATTTTTAGAAGCATATATAGTCCCAATTTCTTGACAACCTATCATCACCAGATCATTAGTAAAAAGTCAAACATCAGAAATGTAGACCAATATCGCGTTCAAGTGGATCTAGCCCAAAAATAAAAGTAAATTTTTGTTTTTTGGTTTAATCAACGGCGACATCCTGACGCAGCAGTCGACTAATTATCCGCACCATAAATCGAACCAATTGAGGCGCTGACGACAAATATTTTGACGTGGCGCCGCCACGACGTTTTCCCCGCTTTTCCAGCTCCCTTTCCCTAAATCCCTGGTCGTGGTTAATGTGTGGTCGCCACTTGAGATGGATTTGGGAAGCGGTAGCCACGGGGAACTGGAAACTCGGCTTGTAATTGCAACTGAAACCGAAAACCGAGCTCAGAAAACGCAAGCCAAGCGGCAATTGAGAAGCGGATCGGCCACATGTCACTCTACTCATGGAATTCTGGCTAAGAATTCGCTTTGGCTAAGGAGTTTTGGTAGGAAGAGTTTAAGATAGAATAGCAGAAAAATAAAATATTAAAAAAAAATCTTTCGAATACCTACAATCACAGGAACTTTTGAATTTAACATTTAAAATTTTTTGTGTAATCTATTCGGTTGTCTAAAATCAAAATTTCAAAAGTAATCCTTCGGTAAACCATTTAAAACATGCATAGAATGCGAAATATGGGGCTTATGAAACTAAGAAAAGGTTTAATGAGCCCGCGCCTCTTTTCGGGTTCGGCAAATAAAGGCGATTCGGGTAAGGATTCTTGTAAGGACGATGGAGCCAAAAAAAGTGACAAGAAGAAGAAAAAAGTTGATCTATGTGGAAGACGTAAGTTAACCACTTTTATATAGCTGACAAAACTAATAAAATCTTTTCGCATATAGCTGTATTTCCCACAGCTCCTCGCTGCAAAAACAAACCCAAAGGTTCAGATGGCAAATCCGGAGATGATTGCAAGAAAAATTAAAGTTCTTGACACTTCCAGAAGTATTTTTTATAAATTCCAATCACGAACTTTGTGAAATCATAGATTGCCCTGAAGAAAAGTTCATCTTTATTGGAATCTTCCTCAATCACTTTTTAGTTTTTCACACTTCCATCTAGAGAGCAGTTCAAAAATGTCCCGACTTTTGTTACAGTGCCGCAGCACTTTGCTGATCCTTCGCCATCAGACGGCCGTGGAAAGTGAGAAAGGACTCTTTAGCAAGCTCGTGGAGAAATGCCAATCCTTTCGGAAGGAGGAAAAGGAGGTGGCCGAGGAAGAGGAACCAAAGAGGTCTTAGGTAAGGAATCCAAGTTTTATCTCAGTACTGTAACATTTTTATCATCTTCTTTCCCAAAACCCTCATAGGCTACACCAGAAGTCACCCCTTCCCGTTCATATAAGATCATATAATGGCCAACAAATTACCATATTGTTGCCGGGGGCCCAACATGAATCGGGTCCATTTTACGGGCAGATCATAAAACGGAACGTGCACAGACATTATAAAGCCATAAAGCATCAACTAAAATCTGGCAAAAATAGCTTAGGAAAAACAGGCAATGCCCAGACTTAGACAAGTGATATAACATCATTTCCATGGGCCGTTTACGATGTCTAAGATTCCAGACGGAGGATGGGATGGTGAAGAAAGGCGAGATTGACCAGGGAAACGTATCAAAATTTTAAGCGAATACAATTGATAGATAAAAGCGATCGTTTTGGATGAACTATGGGCATTGTTATTCGGTTGGAAACTGCAGAATATCAGCTGGCAGGTGCTTAAAACTATAGTTGCAGTCTTTGAACTGCGATTTTCGCAGATCCCAGATGCATGACAAAGATTACTCGAAATCCAGAAGCCCGCGGGAAACTAATAAATTCCACATCCGAAATGTGGGTGGGTGGCTAGTAAATGGTTCCTACTCACTCCCCCACTTTTCGGTTCTTCCCATTTTTACGGCAATTCAATTGCATTGCCAGCGACTTTTGTTTCCTGCCGCGTACCGATTTTCCTCTTTTTTCTCCACCACGCAGGTTGCAACCGTATGGCCATGTAAGATCTATATTTTCGGGTTTTCCTTTGCGAGATGTAAACAAAAAATATCTATGGAAAACCCCCAACCATCGTCACACTTGTCGGCCCAAGACAATACTTTTTTCCCAGCTCCATTCTCTTTTTATTTTTATATTTTTTGTTGCCTTGGCGGGCGATTGATCGAATGGTTCGGTGTAATATATTCTCGTTTCTCTGCTGTTTTTTGGGGTAATTATTACTTTATCGCAGTGTAAACAAATCGAAACGGCTAATTTTAGTTAAAGAGATTATTCGCTCTGCCTTTACGATTCTGCGGCCTCATTTCGTTGGCAAATCGTTGGAATTTATTGGATTAATGGGGTTACTCGGGGTCTGGGGTATCTTTAATGTTGGCTTGGCAAAGGAAACATCTATGAAACATAAATCAATTTTAATAGTCTATTTTTCACAGGACAATGTATGGATCGGATCTTTTAGTGGAAAGAAACCGGACAAAAGATTTCCGATCATTGTAAACTTTTGTGAATTTTTTGAAAACAAAATTTAAGGAAAATTTTGACTAACAAAACTAGTTTATCATCAGGATTATAATTTTAATTATTTGTACAATACTGATATAACGGTAATAGACCTCCCCACTTTCTCTATAAATTTATTTTCTCTACTTGTCGGCCTCTTGACGCCTTTTGAAAAAGTGCCGAAAATCAATTGGATCATCCGACGATCGAATCCATCAATACTTTTTAAACGCTTCGCGTCTGCAGACTGCAACTTCACTTGACTGCGACTGCAGATTGAAAGGGGAGCGGCAACTGGGTGATTATGGGGGGAAATGAGGGGTTTTCCCGCCTGTCTGTTTCACCTTTCAACGGCCAGCAAAAGAATTCATCCGAAACTACATTTTTCAGCTTCCCGAATTATCGGGGAAATTAATCTTCTCAATCTTGAGTTTGCCCAGTGCCACAACACATGTGCCAAACTCTGTGTTAGACACTGGAAAAAACATTTTGATATTGCATTTATAAATGCAAATATTTTTTGAATTTTTAAAAGTATGAATTTAAAATTGAAATTTAAATAAAACTAATAGTTTATGGTCTCTGAACTGAAGACCATAACTTTGTTTTTGAAATTCCCACCCACATCCCAAACTTCTTACAAATCGGATGAAAATTTTAAAAATAAACCAGATTTCAAAATTTCTCCCTGTGCATGGTATGTGCGGGTTAGCTAACGGTATATCTATTTCAAGGCCTTGCCCATCCTTGTAATTGCTCCTTCATCTTCTTCTTCTAGCTGCTGTTTTCTTGGCAGCTTGTTGTTTTTGGATTTTGCTGCCTAGTCTTCCTCTTCTTCGGCCCGATGGCGATTGAAGTTTTGGATGAAATGTGCCGACATTCGTCAAATCTGTTGGCATCAGCAAACAGTTCGGGATTCCGATGCGGGCAGCATGCGCCTCGTTTGCAGCCAATGAGTGCGACCGAGATGGAATGAGGGACCACCCAAAGTGCAGTACTGCACCCTCTCCCTCGCACACCCATGGAGAACCGCAGAAATCCATATTTCTCTAGCCTGCGCTTTTTACGATAATTTACAGGGGGGGAAGGGAAGTAGGGTAGCACACAAACGATCATTCATATTCATTCATAAGGCAGCGGGATCACGATTCCGATTCCGACCCCGAGATCCCCTTTATTCCCACCACCCCCCCTTTTCTACGCCCCTCGACAAATGCCGCACGTTTCGTGTAAACATGTGTAAATCATGACCCGTTGATGGCCTTTATTTACAGGGGCGCACGCGGGAGGGGGAGGTTATTCAGGGGGCCACATGTGACGTCCTCCGGCGGCGGCGAAACTTTTGCACTGCGACCCCATCTTCATCCTCCTCGTCTTCCTGCCTTTGTATCTTTTTGTTTAGATAAATTAGCTGCGGAAAGCCCTCCCCGATTCACAAATTTCTTTTAATATCTTCGATTTGGGAAGGCAGGAGAACTTCCACAAATCGAATTTAAATTGGAAACAATTTTTTAAAATAAATTAATATTATTATTTAACTTTAATAAACAATTTAATATCATTACTATTCCTTATTTAATATTTAGTTTTCTATTTAAAAAAATATGTAATCAAAAACCTAAAAAAAAGAAAATAAGCATTGTAAGTACTAAAAATGATTAACTAAAGTTTGGCTGCGTAATATTTTGTTTACTAAATATGTACTATGTTTCAAGAAACATTTTTGATTTTCATAATTAAATATATACCAAAAAGTATATCTTAATCCAAAATTTTAAATTAATTATTTTGAGATATGTATATTTCACTTTAAAGAAGAGCGACTGTAGCACCACCAAATGCATCTGCAAACATTTGGAATCCAAATCGAAATTGTATTGTCCCAAAGGCAAATATTATTTATGCCCGGGCCCTGAGAACTTTTTCCCTCCGGCTTGCGTGCACATTGCGGAGGAACGAACGATCGCCTGCATTTCCGAGCAACATCATATTTTCGGCTATGTTTATTTACACTTAAAGCGCTATAACAACAAACAAGAGCCGAATGGCAAAGGGCAAGTTGGGCATAATGAAATTATGCCTGATGGCTGACCAGGCGAACAAGATCGTTTTACTGGCATTATTGTGGGAAGCATACAAAGTAAGGGCAATTAAAATGTTTGTCGTCCAATGGAATTAATTTGAAATTTACCGCCCAAGAATAGGGTACATAAAACGAGTTGGCAGCTTAAAGTAACCGTCCAATGACGTCACAGTTGCCCTTAGCAAAACTAGCCAAGTTCACCACCTATGCCAGGGCTACCGCAGTTTTCGATAAGCGTTATCGGTTTTTAAATTTCCTAAACATTTTTAATGATCAACAATGGCTTTTTCTGAGGGGACTATTTCATAACTTTTAAAACTTCCTCGGGCTGAAGTTCAGTCTCTGAACAGGCTGTTAAAATACCATTTAAGTGAGTTTTGTGCAAAAACTGGATTGAATATCGATACAACTTACGTAAAACCAGGGACAATTTTAAATATTTTTGGTATATTCCAAAAGTTTGGTATTAAAAGTATATTTCCGAACGGTATTACTGATCGCTGGTTGCGCGGTCATACTAAACGCCGAACGAAACAAAAACGATCAAAAGTGATTCATATTGCGCATAGTAAATCGGCGGAAATTAAACGACAAAAGGAATTAAATCGGCTTTGCCGCTATAAAATATACCCTAAAATAGCGCGCATTCAGATTAATTGATTGCAAAAAACCCCTACGAGACTGCAGATCCCTTACGTGCGTGTGTGTGTGTGCGTGCCCTGCGCATGTGTGGTGTGTTTGTGTGAAAGGAGGAGAGGTGGAAACAAAAAAAAAGAGTCGAAAAAAGTGTACAGCCGACGCGCAGACGCATCTCGAATATCGTCGAAAATCGCGAGTGAAAAGTGCGGAAATCGGCGGAAAAGCGGAAAAGCCCTGTTGCCAAGACCCCGGTACCGAAACGCGATAAAGACATAAAGCGAATATGGGTTGTGCCGTGAGTACAGCACGCGATAAAGAGGCCATCGAACGGTCCAAGAACATCGATCGCGCCTTGCGGGCGGAGGGCGAAAGAGCCGCCTCGGAGGTGAAACTGCTGCTACTGGGTGCGTCTTCCTCTTCCTTGCTTTTACCTTCCTATATCTCATATTTACCAGTCCCGTTTTCCGGTATTCCCCCATTGCGAATCCCCTTTATTTTTTTTGGGAGAGAAATGTGCAAGCATTTCAGCGCTCTGACCTCATTTATTTGCTTGGGCGGGGTGGGTTTCGTACTTGGGTTCCGTTTTTTTTCGACTGTGGTGAGTTTTGCACAGGATTTTTGCCGGCTTTTCCCTAGGGAAATCCCCATGCTGACGATCTAGCAAAATATAATTTCTTTGTGAAACACTGGAAGTTTACTTTTTATTTGAAACCAATTAATTCTAATCTTTTTCTCATTAAGTTGAGCAAAAACAAGAGAGAACGCTATAGTCGGGTGCCCCGACTATCAGATACCCGTTACTCAGCTAAAGGGAGTGCGAAAGAGATGGAGAAAAACTTTGATCCGCCGTAACTTTTTAACGAATGGTCCGATTTAAAAAATTTCTTCTACATTTCGATAGGTATTGATAAACACAATAAAACTGCATTTTTACTTTTCCAAAATATTGAAATTTTTAAAATCGTATATAAGCGATTGTGGGCGTTAGAGGGGGCGTGGCACCCTTTTGAAACAAACTTGCGCTGCGTAGGAACTCCTAGAACCTGCATGCAAAATGTCAATCTTCTAGCTTTTATAGTTTCCGAGATCTCAGCGTTCATACAGACAGACAGACAGACAGACAGACAGACAGACAGACAGACAGACAGACAGACAGACAGACAGACAGACAGACAGACAGACAGACAGACAGACAGACAGACAGACAGACAGACAGACAGACAGACAGACAGACAGACAGACAGACAGACAGACAGACAGACAGACAGACAGACAGACAGACAGACAGACAGACAGACAGACAGACAGACAGACAGACAGACAGACAGACAGACAGACAGACAGACAGACAGACAGACAGACAGACAGACAGACAGACAGACAGACAGACAGACAGACAGACAGACAGACAGACAGACAGACAGACAGACAGACAGACAGACAGACAGACAGACAGACAGACAGACAGACAGACAGACAGACAGACAGACAGACAGACAGACAGACAGACAGACAGACAGACAGACAGACAGACAGACAGACAGACAGACAGACAGACAGACAGACAGACAGACAGACAGACAGACAGACAGACAGACAGACAGACAGACAGACAGACAGACAGACAGACAGACAGACAGACAGACAGACAGACAGACAGACAGACAGACAGACAGACAGACAGACAGACAGACAGACAGACAGACAGACAGACAGACAGACAGACAGACAGACAGACAGACAGACAGACAGACAGACAGACAGACAGACAGACAGACAGACAGACAGACAGACAGACAGACAGACAGACAGACAGACAGACAGACAGACAGACAGACAGACAGACAGACAGACAGACAGACAGACAGACAGACAGACAGACAGACAGACAGACAGACAGACAGACAGACAGACAGACAGACAGACAGACAGACAGACAGACAGACAGACAGACAGACAGACAGACAGACAGACAGACAGACAGACAGACAGACAGACAGACAGACAGACAGACAGACAGACAGACAGACAGACAGACAGACAGACAGACAGACAGACAGACAGACAGACAGACAGACAGACAGACAGACAGACAGACAGACAGACAGACAGACAGACAGACAGACAGACAGACAGACAGACAGACAGACAGACAGACAGACAGACAGACAGACAGACAGACAGACAGACAGACAGACAGACAGACAGACAGACAGACAGACAGACAGACAGACAGACAGACAGACAGACAGACAGACAGACAGACAGACAGACAGACAGACAGACAGACAGACAGACAGACAGACAGACAGACAGACAGACAGAAAGACAGACAGACAGACAGACAGACAGACAGACCGACAGACAGACAGACAGACAGACAGACAGACAGACAGACAGACAGACAGACAGACAGACAGACAGACAGACAGACAGACAGACAGACAGACAGACAGACAGACAGACAGACAGACAGACAGACAGACAGACAGACAGACAGACAGACAGACAGACAGACAGACAGACAGACAGACAAACGGCTAGTGATCCCGATCAAGAATATATATAGTTTATAGGGTCGGAAACGCTTCCTTCTACCTGTTACATACTTTTGCACGAATCTAATATACCCTTTTACTCTACGAGTAACGGGTATAAATATGACTACTTTTTAAAAGTAGAAAAGTTTTTAAAATTTTCAGATCCAATTTATTGTTAATTTAGCGAATTTCTGAATAATTTAAGAGAAAAATTGTTAAGAATGGTTCAATTTGATTACATTTTAATTTATTTCAAATCAAATTTATTTTTAATATTTGCAATTAATTCCATGAACCCATTTTATCTCATATGTTTACTGTTCATATGTATGTATCCTAAAATAACGCTGTTGATATGGTTGGTTCAAGCTAAACAAGTCCGTCTGTTTGTGGAGTGCATTATGCAATGACTGTGTCCAATAATTCGTTGGCGATAAGGGAATTGAACGTAAATTGAAACCAAATGTCGGTTCTCAATTCTCGGTTCTCGGTTCTCGTCTTCTGGCACGCACTTTTCAGATCTTTTGGATCGATCTCGCGATCCCAACAAGTGGATCGCCGCAATGGAAACATGTTTGATATGTAGTTCGTTGTTGGTTCCGATAACGCAGCGGTTTCGAGTTGGTAGGAAAAACCATTCAATCGACGAGGCGCCATCGTATCGCATTTTATGGTGACCCGACCTCTGCGGCAAATGCAGTGAAATTAAATGCCGCGCCGCGTTGCAACCTTCTGCAATTAAATTTCCACACACCCATGTACACAAGTTGCACTGTACGATATGGGAACGATCGTATTTCACTGTCTGCGTGTGTACTTTTCATTTTCATTGCCATTCATTTTTGAAAACAATGCAGGTTGAGGTTTTTCTCCAGCTTTTCGCTGGCAGCACGGCTGATTTGCTAATGAAGCGGCCTAAGATGACTAAGGCAACAAGTGGCAGGCTGAGCAGTTACAGTGAAGATTGGCTAATTACCACACCAGATTTCAAGACCATAATTCATAAAATATATAAAAGGGCTTACATTGAAGTTGTTCCTTCCTAAATGTATAATTTAACTTTAATATTTACATATTGTCTAAAATTTAAAAAAGAAAAATAAAGTAGGATTGTTGCATTAAAAAAATATTATTCAAGTAAATAGCTGGGTTTCTGAAAGAAAGTTTTTTTTTGCCTTTTTGGTTTATTGTTTTCTGAATTCTAAAACTGACAGTCCTAGTTCACCTTTCTGTATTCCAAATAACTACTGTATTTATAGGCTCAAACATGAAAAAGAAAATTGTTTTCACATCTTAAAAAACGCTTCAAAACCGGTTTTGAAAATATCAGAAGAAAGGAGCGGGAAAGATCTAGAGTTTTCATCCCCTCATTGTAAACTTCCTGATCCCCTATTATCTCACAATTTCCCAGCTGTTTTCGGCTAAAACCCCCGGGTTGACCAGTGTAAATGTTTCAGGTTTACTTAGACAAGAAAACACCTTGCACCAGTTGGATTTCAGAATTTCAGGCTAACTTTTTCCGCTGCTACTGCACTTGATTTAATTGCTGCCATTGTTGTTGGCTGTGTTTGCACTTTGTGTGCCGTAATTTCTGTCATTTCTGGACCATAATGAAAACCGATCTCTGATCTCTCTCCTCTCTCGTTGCTCCAACAACTCTCTTCAATCTTCCAGCTGAGTAATTGGCCGTGTTTTTGTTGCTGCTTTGTTATTTGTTCGCTGACATTTCAAGTGGGGTGAACGATATTAGCGCAAATAAATGGCCCCGCCACCAAATGCAGCTGCTATTGCTACACGGAGAAAAAAAAAGGTTTCTAAAACAACAATAAGAAGTTCCAACGAATTTATATTATATTATATAATGTATATATATAAAATTGCACAATTCTGCAAGAACGATATTTTTTTTAATATCTAGAGATACTTTTGGGATATGTATGTGAAATGGCTTTTCTTGAATTATAGGAACATTATAAATTATAAAAAAACCTTAAAAAAGAATTTAATAACATTATTAAAAAATTCATTAAAAAATTTTAAAAATCGAATAAAATAGTTGTCATAGATGCAAGGTAAATTTCTCTCAGATTTACTAGAAATCATTATTTCTCTATGTGTACTGCAGACCTCACTCAAATTGGAATCGGAATTGTCAGCCCCCAACGCTGGGCTTATTGTGTAGATTTAATAAAGCTCCTCGGCTGACACTCAATTTATATTACTATCACTATGCCCCTCTTTTCCCTTTTCTGCACGCCATTCAATTGAAAAGTACAACTTTCAGATGAATTTCTTTTTTTTTACCCATCTACAAGCACAAACATTTCGTGTTTAAGGGAAAAGAATGTGAAATGTAGTATTGTTTTTACGATATTTGCATGGGGAGAAGAACCAGGGAGAGCAAGAGAGTTCCAATGTCGCATTTGGGGCATGAGTAAGCGGCTCTCGTATATCTGTTTAAAAAATAATATATAAACAAAATAATGTCATGCCTGCGCCGCACCAATATCAAAATCGAAACCCAGACTGTCAACACAGCGACTTAATCTAGAATTTTTTGTTAAGAATTCACATACAAACACACTTGAGCACATCGAAAGTATCATTTGGCTGGCTTATCAAAATTATCGCTAAGTGACCTTACACATCAATTTCGAACAGCGCTACGCTCCATATATTCGGTTAAATAATTGATGGAATCGTATTTTATATAAGAAAGCGATGGAAATTAAATGATAATCAAGATTTGCGTGAAAGTCATTGGGGGTTCAATCGATGGATGGATGGATGGGTGGGGGTTTCCGTTTTAGGGCGTCATTTCATCTGATTTAATTGTTTACTTTTTAGTGGGTCCGCACAATTTCACACTCCCCGCTGATTAACACATTTCCCACTTCGATAACCGAGTTCAGGCGCCATTTAAGTTGATTACTCATGGCGCAAACACTTTCTTACGATTCTCCTCTCGCTGTCTTTAGCTATTGTTATTTTTTTAACTCATCGCATGGCTGTATGTGTCTGGAGGGGCTTTAGTCACCATTTCTAATGATGATTCTACTGCCGCTCAATAATCAACCAGCCAATTAGTTGGTGCACTACGTTGCACGCTCCTTGGAAAGTTCCCCCACCCAAAGGGTAATACTGTAGAAAATGCTTATGTTCCAACTATATATTGATTTTTTTTTACCTTTAAAATATTGAAAGTCATTACAACTTTGTATTAAAAGATGACGACAGAATGTATCTTTCTTTAAAATATCTTTATTTAAAAAAAATATTTTAAAATATAGATTTTTTTTAAAGTTTAAAGTCTGCGAGATTAACACTCAGAAAACAAAGATACTTCTTAAGTAACGTGTTATATATTTATGAGAAAAGTTGTAATCAGTAATGTCAAATTACTGAAATTTGAGTAATTTATGTATAATAGTTTTTCAATATGCCTATGGTTTTGTGTTTTACGAATGGTTTAATATAAGCTCTTTGCGAGAAGAACTTACTTTCTGTCTGGGAAGACTCTCCAAAAATTCTCTTTTCGCCGATATCCACTGTTTAATGATGTTAATTAGAATACCGTTTCCAGCGCGACGATGGTCATGACGATCGCGATGATAATGAGCTTGTAAGCGCGGCTTTGGATCGCTTTGTGCGTACCGCCGTTGTTCTAAGCCCGTCTCGCTTATCCCTTTTGTTCGCCTCTCGCTCGCACTCGCGGTCTTTCTCCCTTGTTATGGCACAGCTAACGGTGCATTGATAAATGAATGCCCAGACACTCACACACACTCGCACCCATTTTGTTATTATTATTATTATTAAATTGACCTTTTTTTCTGCCGTTCATTTGTGAATTTTGTTGTTCGTTTTTTTCCACACGGTGGCAAGTTTAAACATCGCCTAATGTCCATATTCGTATTCAGATCTGTAAATTTCATCATTATGTGGCGACCGTTGGTTTGGCCATTATCTCTACGCGTCTCTTTCGCTCCTTCCCGTGATCCACAATAACGACATTTTTTATTGCAAAATTAGTACGCATTGTTAGGATTGGCTGGAATTGAAAAGACAATAAAATACGAAAATATTAAACAATGGTAACTAAGTGCAAATACACCAAATTTTAAACTTAAAACCCTTTATTATACCTTGATAATTTGATTTTTAACCTAAAGAAAAATTCTTAAATTGCATATCGATCTTAAAAATATTAGAATTTTATTATGAACATGTTATAAAAAACATTTTAATGAAAAATGATGAGTTCACATAAATCGCTTTCGTAGCTAAATAGTAAATCATTAAAATTTCCCCTTCAGGAAACCTTTAGCCCAAGGGAGTTTTAACCGTAGGTGATTTACTTATGAAAAGTAAAAACAATCATAGTCACAGTGCAAGTACCAGGCCCTGAGAGGAGTAAAAAGTGAAAGTATAGTCGCAGTTTTGGCTTCGGTTCGGCAATTACCTAATCATCCGGGGGCTGGGAATGGACCCAAGCCCAACTGCAGCAAAAAGTCGGCTTAATGCGCCATTGTTGCAATACCCCGACATCTTTCGTATAGCGCTTGATAACTGAAATGAAAATACAAATAAAACTTAGACCGGTAGCTCGGCGGCAAGAGTTGCCAATTTTTTATTTGCCCATTTTCTCTATTATTCCATTTGTGCCTTCATCGAAAAGGGAAACTGGCGAGCACGTAATGTGATTATATTTTTTATTTTTTATCATACGAAACAGATAATAAACTCGTGTGGTCAGTCCCAGACGATTGTGTTTGTTTATTAACGCTCGCGGGTCAGGTCTCATTTTACAATTGAAAGCTCTCGGCAAATAAAATTATGCCGAGTTAATTTTCTCCGGCTTTTGATAACTTTTGAGAACCGCTGGGTGGTTCATTGAACCTAAGGGCTTGGCTTGTCGATTCATAAGGGCTTGGGAACTGAGATAAAGTTTGCAGTTTGAAGCAAAATAAAATATATCAATACATTATACCTTTTAAGCTCTTCTAAAAACCATATACAAATTTATTGATCCCCACTTGGCGTTTTATATTTGTTTTATTATTGAGATCATATAGAACATACGATGTTCATTCATTTCTCAACATGACCAGCGCAATTAAGCGTAAACCGGCAGCTTTTTGGCCTTTTGAACCCGCAATTGAGCAACTTTTCTTGATCATTCATTCATAAATTCCTCTTCCGTTCTCCACTTGAGGTTCCATTCCCCTTTCAATTCGGAATGTCGTAAACTCATTGATTCATTCAATTTTACGCCCTGAACTTGGTATTTATAAAGATCACCTCACGCCCACTGCCCAAAAATTCGCATGAATTTACTCAGCTTCTATTGAAACAAATGAATAATTTCTAAGATTTATGAATGTATTTTTGTTATTTCAGAAAATAAGAAATAAAATTGTTGTGGTCATAAATCCCAGTAGTGCTATAAATAAAAAGCTTTTTAAAGGAATAACTTACTAATTAATATTTATTAATTTATTTTCCAGGAGCTGGAGAGTCGGGCAAGTCGACGATAGTGAAACAGATGAAGATCATCCACGACACGGGCTACTCGCAGGAGGAGTGCGAGGAGTACCGCCGCGTGGTCTTCAGCAACACGGTGCAGAGCCTCATGGTGATCATCCGGGCCATGGGACGTCTGAAGATAGAGTTTGCCGATCCCGGCAGGACGGACATTGCCCGTCAGTTCTTCACACATGCCTCCGCGGCGGATGAGGGAATCCTGCTGCCGGAGATAGTCCTTCTGATGAAGAAACTATGGGCGGACGGAGGCGTACAGCAAAGTTTTGCCCGATCCCGCGAATATCAGCTGAACGACTCGGCGGGTTACTACCTCAACTCGCTGGATCGCATTGCGCAGCCGAACTACATTCCCACCCAGCAGGATGTGCTCCGCACCCGAGTCAAGACCACTGGCATCATCGAGACACACTTCTCCTGCAAACAGCTGCACTTCAAGTGAGTTGGGATTACTAAGCCGTTTCTGGTCAAAATAATATAATATTTACAATATTTACAGGCTTTTTGACGTGGGCGGCCAGCGATCGGAGCGCAAGAAGTGGATCCATTGCTTTGAGGGCGTTACGGCCATCATTTTCTGCGTAGCACTTTCAGGTAAGAATTACTACGACTTCTAAGTACTAAAAATGTTTAAGAACATAGCAGGTTTTTTTGTAGTTCGTTCATATTTAAATTCCGAATTGTGTTCTTCACAATCTAAAAATATAATATTTTTGATAAGAATTTAGAAAATTATATTTATGACCATTAAATGGAAACAATTAAATTTGTCTATTAATTCTACTTCAACAAAATGTCAAAAACAAAGGCATTTTATGATTTGTGAGGGTTCTGATATAACAAGAAGCTAAGGAATATTTTATAAATATACCTAATTTACTATTCAATTTTATAGGTTACGATTTGGTCTTGGCCGAGGACGAAGAGATGAACCGCATGATCGAATCCCTCAAGCTGTTTGACTCCATCTGCAACTCCAAGTGGTTCGTGGAAACCTCCATAATACTTTTCCTCAACAAGAAGGATCTGTTCGAAGAGAAGATTAAGCGATCTCCCCTGACGATATGCTTCCCGGAGTACACAGGTAAGATACAAATATTTACATTTCTTATAATATTTTTAACCAAAACCCCAATCCTTTATAGGAACCAACACCTTTGAGGAGGCGGCCAACTACATTCGCATGAAGTTTGAAAATCTCAACAAGCGGAAAGACCAAAAGGAGATCTACACGCATCTCACCTGCGCCACGGACACGAATAACGTCAAGTTCGTCTTCGATGCCGTCACCGATGTGATCATCAAGAACAATCTGAAACAAATTGGCTTATTCTAAGGGGCGGCGGATCACAAGATCATCATTATTTAGCTTGCGTCGTAGTATTAAAGGAAAACGCGCATCAACATTTCCATTAAACGCTAAGAACTCGATACATTTACGCTCTGCATACACGTAACCGTATGCTCCATATATGTTTTAAATGCGTTACATGCTTGACACACGTAATTTTAATAACCGATTTGGTTGCCAGTAGTCGCGGAACAAATAACCAACTGCAATTTAGTTAACCGTGTCCATTAAATTGCACCTGTAAGTTAACTAATTTAATCAATTAGTCTAACAAAATGTAAAGTTCGCCAAGGGACAGCCGATGGGTTTTGTACATCCTAACCTCTGAGCCCGATCGGCTCTCCTTGGGATTTAGTTAAGTTTCGCTAATGGCGGTCTCCAATGGGAACACCTCGGGATCGTATCGTGTAGAGGTGCCCTTTTGGGCCCTGTCATTTGCCGGACGTTTATTTTTCGCCAAGAGCTTGACAGCATTATTTAAGGTGAAACTAGGCCTGGAGTTGTAAGCCCTAAAATGTAACTAGTAAACTTACTAATATGTTTAGTAATAGCCTAAATAAAAGACAATTTATATAAAACAAGTATATTATGTTTAATAACTGAAAACTTGCAGGGCTGACAACTAATTCAAATAAATTAAACAGTCCTTAATAAATTCAGGGAAATCGAAATATTATTTAGTTTTTTCTAAATTGTATTATTATTAGAATATCCAATTGGAAAAAGAGATATTTTATTCATACTCCCCTGGTCTAGTATATTTCTTTTCTTTAAAAAAGGGATTATCTTCAAAAAGAGTTGCAACTCTGGCTGTCGATAGAAAAAAGTTGGCCTTTCCGTTTTTTTTGCTTCAAAGCTGTCAGGCATTTTGGAATTGATTCGTTTGTTGAAATTTTCACTTGCTTCTGTGAGGAATTTTAGATCTGCATTCGCCGCAAATACTAGGAACATGATTCGCACAACTTTATTGGCCAAATGGAATCGGTCGGTGGCAGGATCACTGGTGAATACCTGGGGTAAGAGTGCAGCACGTGGATTTCTAAGAACTTTGAACAAATTAGCCTTTTCTGCCGAGCAGATAACTCGACCTTGAAGCTACTGAATGGCCATTCACGTGCTGAGATCCTGAACCCAGCTCGCTGCTTCTCTGTTGGCGGTGGCAATGAGGACAAACCGAAGAACTTACCGCCTGGCTTTGTGGCCCCTGAGCGCCCCTCCTCCTTGAGAAATAGCTCGGAGAATACCACTCGAAAGGATGTGCCCATTTCTGAGGTACATTCGCCACCGGTTTCGATAGTAACCTCCGGCGGAAACCTGGGCAGAGCCGAGCCCCTGGACTCCAACGCCATTGTCCGCAGCAAGGGTTGCGAGAAGGGATCCTCGAACGAGGATAAGAAGACCGAGGCCCAGAAGAAGGCCAAGGAGGCGGCTGCCAAGCAGTTGCAGGACATCATGGCCAACATGCCCAGCAAGCAGCAGACGGAGAAGTACTTCTTTCGCGTGGTAGCTTTCATTTATGACCTGAGCTACCTCACCGGCACCTGGCTATTGAACTTTATCGAGCACAATGTGGTCCGAAATGCCTCGGTGCAGCACTACTGGAAGAGATTCCACGAGAAAATGGAACAGGCCAAGAAGGATTAACTCCCAGCGGAGCAAAAATATATATATATTATACAACTCAAGCGAATTCATAAAAAATTAAAACAAATCGCTGACGAATCTAAAATTTGACTTGGCTAATTTGCGCTGCATTTGGTAATCAGATTAGGGTTGAGGTGTAGCCTTCCAGAAGTTTGGCCAAGAATTTGGTGATCTTATTACGAGCGGTCACCAGTTGCGGCGGATCGGTTTTCGCCGGCTCGTACATATTGGCGCAGTGAGCAGTTCCTAAAGGTTGAAAATAATATTATTTATAAAATGTAGAGTAAGCAAATCACAAACCCAACATACCTTCTATATAAATAGTGGGAAGTTTAGGATCCGAAGACTTCACCAATCCCAAAGCATGCCAGGGATCAATAGAACCATGCACATACAGAACATTTGTGGTCTTTGGCTTGAGAGCTCCGTAATTGTCATTGGTACCAGACACCACCAAGTCCAGGAACTTGGCGTCCATATTTTTGGAAAACACATCCATGCACTGGCGAATAAAGTAGTCGATTCCGAAGCGATTTCCAAAGGTGTCTGCCTGGTTCTCGGAGGTCTGATAGAAGCCAAACTCATGGCAGGTCTGATAAGTCCACTGCCGCGATCCCTTGGCCGCGTCCGATTCCCAGGATATGTTCTTCATATCCGCTACCATCTTCTCGTATTTGTAGTCCAGGCAGCTGGTGTTCGCTTCCTTCAATAGCATGTCGTTTACCAGGCCCAAACGGGTCACAGGTGGTCCTGCGGTGGTATTTAGCATAACATCGCAGAGCTGCAGTGATTTTATATGTTAATCTACTTGAAAAAAATCATAAAGAGGGCTTGACGCACATCGTCAATGGTTACGGTGGCATGGGGGCTGTTATCCTTGTTGTATTGCACCACTCCTGCAAAGTTTCCAGCCAGATTCTCAAAGAAACTGGCCATGTCCAGGTCGTTCTCAATGGAGTCCTTGATGGGAGTGCAAGTCCTAATAAATATATATATAAATATATATAATTTCCTTGATCTTCTCAGTTTACTCACTTGAATTTCTCATCCAAACTACGCTGGCCAATCATGTGCTTGAGTAGGATCTCCACCTGGGCAAAGCTGCGGGTCACGGCCTCCACGCACTCGGGTTTATAGGCCGCCAGCGAGGCTTTGACCACCTCGAAGTACTCCTTGAAGTCCACCTCGGCCAGCAGGGGACCACTGGAGCTGATCGATCCGAAGATGAGGTCGGGATACTTTTCCCTGGCCCAGGCAGCCAGAGAGCCCGGATAGGAGCCACCGAAAGCGATCCACTTTTGGCCATCGGCCAGCTGGAATTTCACCTTCATGGCGGTCACAAAGCTGGCCAAATCCTCGAGAGCCTGCTCGGAAGTCAGATAGTGCAGATTTTCGGTGGACAGATCGGCGGTGGGGTGGCTTTTGCCGTAGAATCGGTGCTCCAGCTGCAGGCAGAGGGCTCCAAAGTGCTCTGCGTAATGCACCCAGGCGCCCTCCCGCATCCACTTGGCCGAGGCTTCTCCCTCGCCGCCGATCATCAGGAATACAGGTGCGGAGCTATCATTCCGGTAGTAATCGGCGTTCACAAAGTATCGCTGCTGCCAGGTGCGCGTATCGCTGGATTTGAAGTGGTCCAATTTCTGCTCAAACCACAGATCCTTGGAGTCCAGGGATCTCTGGAGTGTTGGCATCTTGCTGGGCTCCCCAAGGAATCCGTTATCGAGACGCCCGCGACGGAAGCCTCCAGAGATGGGCGCTATCAGTCCCAGGAGCAAGAGACCCAATCCCAGGGGCCTCCAGGAAACGCCCCCAATGAAAAGCATATTTGTCGCCTTTGTTTGCTCGGGTCGAGTGGAAGTTCCAGTAATTGCAGTGCACTTTTTAATTAGATCGAATGCCTCCAAGGCAGTCCAACTGTAAATAGCGACTGAAGAGTGGTGTGAGCTATTTATATAGGCACCGTTATGTGTGTCCGACTTTTCTGATTATTCAGTTCTCGCTACATTATATTCGCAAAGCCGGCTGAAGCAAAACAACAAAATATTAGGGGTATTCTTGATATTAACATAGGTATGCTAATTATCATAATAAGTTCATTAGTTTAAATTGTTTATGTAATTTCTGTCAGATAATGGAAAAATATAATTTATTTATAGCCGTTTTTTCAATTTAATTTGTTTCGTAGCTATATTTATTAGCTAGATTTGCCAGCACTGTTCAAGAGGTAGCTTCATTTTGCTTTCCACAAACGGTACTACTAATTTGAAATTGCGCGATTTTTTGTTTATCTTTCTGTCCAATTTTAATTTAGTTATTGCTAATTAATATTGCAACGATCCTTTGCCATGGACTTTAATAGCAGTACCTACGATCAGAAGTACTTCAACTTCACGGCAGCACAGCTTTCAGCCGAGCGTAAGTGATATTTCTTTAATATTATGGATAGCATCCTATAAACCCATTTTTTTTTTTAAGGCGAACACATTGTGCAGGATATTATAAAGCAGGGTGCAGCACGCATAATTAATAAGATCAAGACCCCCGCAACAGCGGATTTATTGGAAGCCCAAAAGGAAAATGTAGAGCGTCGTTTTCTGGCTTCCGCAACCAAGGGTTTGAAAGCCCTGCGAGAATTGGACAGCAAGGTCTTCCATGTTCCATCGCACGTACTGCTGCCGGAACACATGTTCCTCGAAAATCAGTTTACCAAAGGGCAGGAGGAGCAGAAGGTAGCCAAACTGGAGGAGCTGAAGGCTAAATACAGAGAGGTAATCAACTATAACTCTTAATTTAAAGACAATCATTAATTTTCAACTAGTTTCTAAAAAAAAAGTCTCCTGCAATTTCCATTTTTTCATTAATTAGTCTACTAATCGAACTTGAAACAACATTTTTTAGAACATGACCATGCTGGCCCACCTAAAAATTGAAGAGGAAAAATACGCCGCCATGGAGGATCTCATCCAAAAAGAGATCGAAATGCAGGATCGTGTACAAAAGAACTGCTCCGCCCTCAATGCGGCCAAGCTGAAACAATATTGCACCCAAGTTAATCTAAAACAGCCAAACAAAGACTTGGCCAATTAAAAATAATACTACATTATTTATAAATAATTTATTAAGGTTTATAGTAAATCTGTCACCTTAAAATAATCCAAGTTTAAAAGGGTTCACTTCAAAGCTAAAAAAATTATCCAACTAACCCTGCTGTTAAATTAATTTTTAATTTAATAATCTTAAAAATAAAATCATAATAAAATTATGAAGTACAAATAAAGTTAACCGAAACATACAACTTGATCTTCGCTAGCAACGGCAGCCAAGCAACGGTCGCTGTTTAAAATTTCCAAATGCCTTGTTTTCAAACAGAAAACAAGCCGGCTTAAAACCTTCAAAGGCACCTATTATAAAAACCAACACAAACTCCCCTATATATGTTACATATCCAGTCGTATATTTTGCTATAATCCTGTAACAATGGGAGACTCCCAGGACGCCTGCAGGCAGCTTCTTCCGCGCGCGATCTTCGGGATCAACGGCAAGGTGGAGAACGGAGTGCGCCAGCATCCGGTAACTGGATCGATTATATTCGCACTGGGCAACAAAATAGGCATCGCTGACTACAAGAAGAACACCCAGGAGTTTGTGGCCGGGCACACGAATACCATATCATGTCTGGATCTCAGCAAGAGCGGCAAGTACATGGCATCGGGTCAGATAAACCACATGGGATTCCGCGGATATGTGATCATCTGGGACTACGAACAGCGCAAGGAGATCTCCCGTCATGATCTCCACAAGGTATCCGTTCAGGCCATCTGCTTCACGGCCCAGGATCGCTGCGTGGTGTCCATTGGAGGCGTGGATGATGGCTCCGTCATTGTCTTTGATATGGAGGCATTGTGGGTGACTATATTGTTGATAATTAATTTACCTAAACTAATTAATTTTGCTGTTTTAGCTCCCCCATCTGCCAAACACCCGCTTCGAGGGCTATTTCTGGAAATGCCTTGACAGTCCGACCGATGCACAATAATCCTTACTTCTTTGTGACCGCCGGGGATCGCCACCTGCGTCTGTGGAGCATCCTGCGCGAGGAGAAGAAACTGTACGTTCAGGATGTCCTTATGGCCAGCAAAACAAGGGTTTTCTACTGCGCGCGCATCGATAAGACCGATGAGTTTGCCTATTTGGGCACTGGAACGGGTGATATCGTAAAGATCGTACTCAACTGTTGCGATCGCGATCATGTGAGCAAGCAGGGATCCACCAGCTGCATCCTGGGAGCCTTTGGCACCCACAATCCTCGCAAGCCAACTGGCAGGGACTGTAATCGCTATGTGAATGGAGTACGTGCTTTGTATGTCCTCGAAGGAGGACGCCTGCTAATTGGAGCTGGAAATGGTGATATAGAGTTGGTGGAGGAGCGCACCGATGTACCGCTTATAAACTTTAGGGATTATCCGGGTCCCACGTGGCCATATCTGCGCACCCTCAAGAAGACTCATGTTTCGGGAAGGATCTCATCTTTTGTTCGCTCCAAACCAGAAATGTTTTACATCTGCACGGACACCAATGAGATTTATGGTCTAAATATCAAGACCTGGGTGCTTAAGTTGCTGAGAACATGTCACACCAAGTCGGTCTACTGCATCACGTTTCCCAAGTGAGTAGCTTAGATACTTAAAATTCTGAAAATAATTTTTAATTTTTCTTATTTAAGAAACTACTCTGGTGTTTTTGCCACCTCTGGCAAGGAGTGCATCCGCATCTGGTCCTCTGGACGCAAACAGGAGCTGCTCCGCATCATGGTTTATAACTTTAACTGCGCCTGTGTTCGATTTACCCATGATGGCACCAGTATTGTCTCTGTTTGGAACGATGGTATCATTCGGGCCTTTACTCCCATCACAGGAAGACTCATCTATGCTATTCCCAATGCGCACAATAAGGGTGAGGATCTAGGAATTGGTTATAACTTGTACTTAAGGAATTTCTATATTTAAAACCAGGCTGCAGTGCTTTGGCCGTAGCCTCCACGGGTCGTCTAATTGTTACTGGCGGCATCGAGGGACAAGTGAGGGTGTGGAAGATCGATCCTTACCGTCAGGATCTGCTGGGCGTTCTGAAGGATCACTCAGGACCCATTACCTCGTTGGACATCAATTATCTGGACACTGAAGTGATCTCGGCATGCACAGATGGCTCCTGTGTCATCTGGGATATAAAGTAAGTTAGGAAAACTATGTTTATTTTATCCAATCATCATATTATAACCCATTCTCCACAGACGCATGACCCGCAAGCAAGTGGTGACTGCCAACACGCAGTTCATGTCCGCTTCCTATTTCCCCACTGGAGTCCAAGTGATCACCTGTGGATCAGACGGCAGGATAATCTACTGGATGGTGTACAATGGGGCATTAATCAGGGAGCTAACTGCCTCCAAGAAATCCTCGGTGAACTGCCTGGCCATCAACGAAACGGGCGATTACTTCATCAGCGTGGGCAGCGATCTGCAGGTTAAACTCTGGGACTACAACAGTGGAGCCGTGGTGGGCTTGGGCTCGGAGCACGCCTCCTCCGTGATCAGTTGTGCTTATAGTCCCTGTATGACCATGTTTGTCACCGGCAGCACCGACGGATCGCTCATCATTTGGGATGTGCCGCGAGACTTTTGGGGCAGACCCAATCCGCCGGATGCCACTAAATACTCGCTGCCCAAAACCACTTCAAAAAGCAGATTGAGTGAGGTGCCGGCTAGGGTAAATTCAGGCACAAATCTAAAGGCTCCAAAGGGCGAGAACATTGACGGGCTGCTGAAGGCCACTCCGAAGGACGATTTGTGCTGCGTGGAGTGTCCTCCCTGCGCCAAAAAGGAGGCCAAGGCCGTCGATCCCTACGCCGAGTGCGGAATCGTTCCAGACGTGAGGAAGTGCTGAGCATTATTCGTTTGAGTTTGCTTTAAGTCGTGAAATAAATTCAGTTTCCTTTCTGTCAGCTGGATTGAAGTGTTTTTTTAATGATTTTTTTAAGAATGATTTAGAATGATTTAAATTTTTTTCGGTAATTTAATCAAGAAAGAAATCGTAACTCCTAAAATTTAAAAAACATTTTAAACATTTTATTATCCTAGTTAAGATATTGATTTTAATAATATTAAGTCTTAATTTTTTCTTCAAAGACAAGTAAACAAAATTGTGTGCTAGCTTAAAATATAAATTAAATTTGTTCTCTTAATACCTAGAACTAAACCGTCTCCCCGGTTCCTAAAAAAAGTTCAAGAAAATAGTTTGCTGTCTTATTTTTTTTTTAATTTATACAAACGTATATAAGTTGTATATAATTACACAGTGCAACATGAAAAATGTAACCGCAATTCTGATTTGATGGGCGGAAAGAACTCATCGAAATAAGCTAAAACCCATTTGGGTTTCTCTGGCTTAGCTCGCGTTTACCTTTTATAGCGAGTTAAAGTTTTACATACAAAATTTATTTGTAACGGCCATATCTTGTGAACCGATTAAAATTTCACTATCAAGTCTTCAGTGATTATGTAGCTATGAACCCAAGGAACTAAATTGACAAATGACTCTTGCGCACTTAGCACCTAGTGCACCTAGCGCGTTAAAAAACAAATTTGCCTAATTTTTCGATTTTTAACGCGCTAGGTGTACGTCTTCGCAAGAGTCATTTGTCAATTTTGTTTCTTGGGTTCATAGCTACATAATCACTGAAGACTTGATAGTAAAATTTTAATCGGTTCACAAGATATGGCCGTTACAAATAAATTTTGTATGTAAAACTTTAACTCGCTATAATAGGTAAACGCGAGCTAAGCCAAAGAAACCCAAATGGGTTTAAGCTTATTTCGATGAGTTCTTTCCGCCAATGAAATCAGAATTGCGGTTACATTTTATAACCCTAAAAATGTTGCACAGTGTTATTTAATTTAGTGAGTTAAGAATCTCTATAAAGAAATGGGTTTTTTAACTTTCAAATTCACAACGGTACTCGCAGTAGTATGACCGTTTCGGGAAATGGTATATTGCCGCCAGTCGCGCGGCGGTCACACGGCATTACCATTGGCTGGCTTTTTCTGTTGATTTTGCTCGTAAACTTAAGACCGTTCGTAGTAGTAGTTATTGTTTTTTTTCCGCCCCCGTAAAGTCAGATTCCGCGGACCGCTCGGTGGAAAAGCACGCGACTCGACACTAGCCGGAAAAAAGGGAAACTCGGAGAGAAAGGGAACGGAAGGAAAGCAAACCAAAACAAACCAAACGAAACGCGGTGCAATAATGAAGGTCTGCTGCATTGGCGCTGGATATGTCGGGGGTCCGACCTGCGCGGTTATGGCGCTCAAGTGCCCCGATATCGTGATAACCCTGGTGGACAAGAGCGTCGAGCGGATTGCCCAGTGGAATTCGGATAAATTGCCCATTTACGAGGTTGGTTTTTTCGACTCGCGTTTGTATGTACATAGAAAGTGCTTCCCTTGGAATGTATGTGTTTTGTGTGTGCACCCGTGGGAGGGAGAGGGAGCGATTGGCATGGTAGTGTGTGTGTGCTCACGCCTTAGCCTTGCAATTCTTTTATTTTCGGGGTTTCCACTAATCCTAAACAAACAAAACATCAATCAATCCCGAGATCCATCGAGAAGAACTCGAAACGTCGTTGACCGCTCATGCCCAAGTCGGTGAAAACCCCTCACCCTTCTCGAAAATAAACCAGTTCCCATGCACACAGAAAATAAGAGATCTATTAGGAGATTATTTTGGATAACATATCATGGGATACCTTAAAGTTTTGGATATATTGCACAGTTTTTAGAACTTTAGTTAAAGAATCTTAGGACATTAGGACATTGCTCTTAAAGCCATTAAGGTTTTTATCTCTATTATCACTTTATGTTAGAAAGAAACACATCAGAATATGGCAATATTTGTGTTATAATGTATTCTTTCCATATAAATGTGTTATCGCGCTATGCTATGACTCATTTAACAGAAAATATAGCTTATTAAAACATTTTTAAGAACCATTAAGATAAAACCTTTTAGTAGTAACTTTTTTGTACACATATAAATCACAAAAATTTAAGAATATAATTTTTAAATATGATCAAACTATTTCAAGTTAAAGGTTGCTAAATGAGTACTTAAAGCGGAACCTTTAAAAAAATTCTTCAAAATTTAATCTAAACAATCATTTCTCTCTCTGTAGTCAGTCTTCACTTGAACATCGGTGCGTGTTTGGCATTTTACTAGACTCTCAGGTGTTTAACGCACTTGGCCCACAACAAGGTCAATGGTCAGTCCTCGTGTTACGGCCATTAGTCATTCAAAACAAACTATAAAGGCCCGTAGAGCCGAATGATTGCTGAAATATGATTCGGGACGGAAAACAAGCGTGGGAATCGATTTTACTTTCCAGACTGCGTGACCATAATGCCAGCCAGGCCTCGATTCTCGATTCCAGATATTAAATGCGCCACGAAGCCATAAGGTGTAAGCGGATTGCCGGCACAGGCAGATTTCAGCACGTCACACAGTATTTCTCCTCTTCCACTGTCGCATTTCCGTCCTGGCTTCCGCCTGCCCCCATTTACTTTACTATTCGAGAATAGCTCCCCGCTCTTCTTATCGCGGGTCTGCGCCAAAAGAGAGTCTCTCGAGTCGAGATAAGCTCGCTGGGCAGGGTGATTTGGGTTTTAGCGGGCGCACATTAGTTGGAAATTGTCCAATTACCCACGTTCTCGTCAAACAAAGCAGTATCTCTGGGGAAATAACGCGAAAAAAATATATGCAATCACCCAAACACAGTAGAACCAGCACTATCTGTAAGAATTTAGCTTTTTTGAACAGTCTATTTTTGGATTATTATTAAATCTTTTTTCCTACGCCATTAAAATATTGGTGAATTTATTTATATTACAAGAATAGATCTAGAATGTCTTGAAACTTGAAAACAGATAGTTAAAAAAAAATTTTCAAGATACGTTTCACCCAAAGACGTTCCACAGTAATAGATACTACTAATGTGCACACTAATACGATGGGCAAAAACACGGCATTGAGTGCACTTGTACCCACAGAGGCTGTCTAGGCCAGCATTCCATTCTTATTATTGATATTCACTTACCAAGATTGCATCACCGCCAGCAAACATCATGGTCATAATTTGTTTTTCTCAAATGCAATTTGCTGGAAATGTCAATGCGGCCTTGTAAACAACATCCTCTTGTTTAGCAAGTGCACAATTGGCTATTGACACATTTTTTTTGCCAACTTTTTTTTGCTAACATTTCCTACTCGGTGTACACATTAACGTTTTCTTCATTTTCCTGTACATCGCAGAAACTTATCAGTCATAGACTCGATAGCACCACAGGTCGTGTATTTTTAGAAACTGTTCCCAAGTAACCTCTCTTTCTTTGATTTTCCCTTGTCTCTGTTGATTAATCAAATTCAAAGAAACATAGGTAGATCTTATCTTTAACAAAAACCCAAAAAGAAAGACAGTTATTAACACCTGCCTCCGAGAAATCCATATAAATACGTATGCAAATTCGACGGTGTTCACAAAACGAGTTCAATGAACATTCAAATCGTATCAGAAACGGAAATAAGTCTGGCTGAAAGCGTTGAATGGTGGGGGAATAAAGAATTCGTGTGAGTATTGCATAAGCATGGGTAGTCATGGGAAGACCCTATCCAATAATTATTAAATTAATCACAAAACGCTTATGAAAGTGGACCACTCAAAGTGTTATTTCAGCACGTAAACAGAACCATAGCGGGGTTAATTGAGAGATAGCTTTCGTAGGAAACGGAATCGGATAAGGTCCGCGTAAAAAAACATGTACATACTATATAGAAGGGGTATAATCTTATCGGCAGACGAAGTAGGAACGTCACCAAACGCTCGACTTTGGGAGTGGGTCGTGATTGGCATTACAAACAAAAAAATGGAGAGAAAACTAGGCCAACAACTTGTGGTATAATTTGTAAAATATTTTAATGAGGAATGTCTGCGTTTCTTTCAGCCTGGTCTGGATGAGGTGGTCAAGAAGTGCCGCAATGTGAACCTCTTCTTCTCCACGGACATCGAAACGGCCATCAAGGAGGCGGACCTCATCTTCATCTCGGTGAACACGCCCACAAAAACCTGCGGCAATGGCAAGGGTAAGTGATAATTGAGTCAGAAATATTTCAATGTCTAGGTGTTGCAATAAAATTGTTTTTGAATTGTTGTCCATAAAACCATAGTTAACATCTGTTTGTTATTACTTAAATGTATTGAATTAGCTTATTCAAATTAAAAGTATGGAATATTTTTTATATTCGGGAGTGAAACATAAATCTTTTAAGTGTGGATCTTTTATTTTTGTACATAAGAATTCCATTGGAATTTATATTATTATATTATTACTCATTGTATTAATACTTATGCTTTGCTTAAAACAAAAAAGGAGTTAAATGGCATAGAAGGTAATCGTTATTTCTAGGAAAAATATTGTAAAGTGGGAAAATAATCAGAAATCGGCTTGATAAACATAATCTCAGATGACTTGGAATTAAATTAATTAAAATAGCAATTAGAGACATACTATCATATCTATCTATCTTCTATATATATACTAAATTTCTCGTGAATTTATGATAACCATTAAAACTAGTTCAACTAATAAAGACTTCCAGTTAATTGTATTACTAAAAACCATGACATTTTGTTTTCAAGTTGAATTCTTAAAAATACTATTAAATTACTATTTTTAGGCTTTGTTTAAATAAAGCGATCTTATTATTTTGGTAGTGCATTGTAATACTTTAAAAGAGAAATCATGTAATAAATCCCCTCTTCAAATCCCCAGGTCGAGCGGCGGACCTCAAGTACGTGGAGAGTGCAGCCCGAATGATCGCCGAGATCGCGCAGTCCAACAAGATTGTGGTGGAGAAGAGCACGGTGCCCGTGAGGGCGGCGGAGAGCATCATGCACATTCTGCGGGCGAACCAAAAACCCGGCATCCACTACGACATTCTGTCGAATCCAGAGTTCCTGGCCGAGGGCACTGCCATTAATGACCTACTGAATGCGGATCGCGTGCTGATCGGTGGCGAGGAGACGCCCGAGGGTCATCAGGCGGTGGAGAAGCTGTCGTGGATCTACGAGCACTGGATACCCAAGCAGAACATCCTCACGACCAACACGTGGAGCAGTGAACTGTCCAAGCTGGCGGCGAATGCCTTTCTGGCCCAGCGCATTTCGAGCATCAATTCGCTGTCTGCTGTCTGCGAAGCCACGGGAGCAGATGTCTCCGAGGTGGCGAGGGCCGTCGGTCTCGATTCCCGCATCGGTTCCAAGTTCCTGCAGGCCTCCGTGGGCTTCGGCGGCAGCTGCTTCCAGAAGGACATCCTCAATCTGATCTACATCTGCGAGAACCTCAATCTGCCGGAGGTGGCCGCCTATTGGCAGCAGGTGATCGACATGAACGAGTACCAGAAGCGGCGGTTCTCGCAGAAGATCATCGAGAGTCTGTTCAACACGGTGTCGGACAAGAGGATAGCCATCTTGGGCTTTGCGTTCAAGAAGAACACGGGCGATACCCGCGAAACGGCCGCCATTACGGTGTGCCAAACTCTGCTGGAGGAAGGCGCCGCCCTGGATATCTACGATCCGAAAGTGGAGCCCGAACAAATCATCGACGACCTCACGCATCCAAGTGTCACGGAATCCCCGGAGAAGGTGAAGAAGGCGGTGCAGATCCACAGCGATCCCTACAGTGCCGTTCGAGCCACCCATGCGTTGGTCATCTGCACGGAGTGGGATGAGTTCGTGGACCTGGACTTTAAGCGCATTTACCAGTCAATGATGAAGCCGGCTTACATCTTCGATGGCCGCAAGATCCTCGACCACGAGCGACTGCAGCAGATTGGCTTCCACGTTCAGACCATCGGCAAGAAGTACCAGCGAGCCGGTCTGCTGCGCTCCTGGGGCATTGTGCCGCAGCTTTAGGTGCGAAGGGCGGCGGAGGTGGTGGCATTTACACTTAAAGTTGGCGAAATTTCCAGTATTTGCGAGACTAAACTGTAAATAACCGTATCTGTTTTTGTATCTGTGCGTTAGAGTGGGTCGATTTAGAGGATTAAGAGAAGGTGGGACGGAAAGTAATCTGACATAAAATCTTTGACCCTAAAAAAATTAACTATCAATTCATTTGGTCATTTCCTTTGAAGTAAAAATGATAAAAGTTTAAAACATGAATTAAATAATTATTTTATATGAATTTCCAACTTAATCTGACACGTTTAACTACTATTCTTTCTGTACATAATTAGAAGGCAAACTGAAAATTAGTAAGGTCCAACTTTACATTTAGAACTTTAAGATTAATTTTGTATCCTACGCTTTTAAAGTTCTCCCCACATCGACCCAGTCTAACAAATATGTTTTTAAATAGTTAAAGTATTCAGCTAGGCACGCCCGTAGCGGAAAACCCGAACCGTATTTGTATTCATATTCCTATTCCCGTGCCGATCCGCCACTCGAGGATCGGCAGTTGCAATATAAGCTAATCCTCTCCTGCGGCGAGTCAATAAAAAACCAGCATTTACACGAGAGCATGTAAATTTTATATAAATAATAACAACAGAGTGTTTTGAATGGCCATTTAGAAGGGTATCCGCTTGACTATTTGCCTGTACCAAAGGAAGGAAGTGGCCGCGGACAAGCTAAACCAGGTGACCAGGTACGAGAGATGATCGTTGCGCAGGGTGACGCGGGTCTGGCCTCCAATGGGCCCACTCTTGGCCGCCTGGACATCGTAGATGGCATCCAGGAAGACAGGAGCAGCTCCTGAGGCGGCGCACATGCGTGGCAGATCGCGATAAAGGTAGATATTGCCCTTGTGGTCAGGTGTAAACTGAGGACGAGCTTCTCCTTTCCGCACCACGGCTGTTAGCTCCACTTCCGCAGGCTGTTGACTCAAGGGACGCGTTTCCGGCTCCACTTGCTTGCGGGACACCCATCCCCGATTGACGAGCACTATGTCGCTGGAGGAATTAGTAGTTTTTAAAAGGAAATCCTATTGGTTTCACCCCTAAGATGAACTTACTCCCTATCGGCCAACTGAAAGGGGGTGACTATCAGATAGCCATTGCCCGAGTCCCGCTGCGAGAAGAGTCCTCCTTGGGTCTCCACGCCATCCGGACGTATGAGCGACCTGGGACCCATTCTCATCTCCTTCTCGTGAAGGAATCGTCCACGGATTTTGACCAGGCGGTACTCCATTTGGCTTAGGTCACTGAGACTAAAGAAAGTACAGGTTATATTTATAGGAAGTAGTATTTAGGTGGCGAAACCTACTCCTCTGGTAGATCCACTGGAGCCGCGCTAAGCTGCTTGCTAAGATCCTTGATCAGCTGCTCCTTCCAAATCTTTCGCTTCACTTGCCAGCAGCCCAGACCAAAAGTGGTGGCTGGTATGAGCTGGAAAAGATTAGGTAAATATTAAATATATATTTATATAAATTTTTTTCAAACTTACCAGGAGAAACCATCCCAAAGGAGCAATCTTTTCCTTGTCCTTCGCCGCCTTAGTTGGAATACTTGTGGTCCAATCCACCGGCGATCGCTGTTGTGTCATCTTCCTAGTGATCAATTTTTGGGTGTTCCTTTCACTTGGCAAGCGGGTTACTGTCTGCATATTAAAGGCCACTTGGCGGCACATTTGAGTGCCAAAACGCAGCATGTCTTGTGTGATTTTAGCCTAATTTTTAATAATTATTTATTTATTTACATTTCCAATTGGATTGTAAGTTGTGGGCGCTGGTATGACCGTTTGTTACTGTTACTGCTAAGCATTAGATGTGGTCACTCTGGGATTCTCCTTTTGTTAATTTTATAAATTAAAAATAAATAAGGATGAGGCGGTAATCCCTAATCTTTAATTAAATGAAAAATGTTTACTAGAAAATAACAATTTCAGTTATAAAACTGCCTTAACAGTAACTTTTTATTACAGCTGCTATATAAATGTTAATCTGTAAACAACCGAGTTGGCAGCCCTGTTGGGATCAGCTGTTCGGGGCTGTTGTCGCGTGCAATTGGATTTTTTTAAACGATTTTGTTTTAGTGAATTTAGATAACTTTTAAAAATGCAGTGCACTCGTGCAGTTGCAAGACTGGCCAGCGGCATTGTGAGAACCCAATGGGTAGGATTGAACCAAGAGAAACCCTCTATTTACTTACAAAACAGCCCCCTGAATGCACCGCCTGCAACTCTTATATAAACGGGTGTACAATTTTTCCAATTTACTCTTATTTTAGGTGACCCAACAGCCCTACAAACAGACGCCAGCGATATTAGGTGTATTCGAGCAATCCTGCCGCTTGTGTTCATCCACCGGCGTTGTGGATAGTCCCAATAAAACCAAACCCGGCACCGCAGCACCCACAGAAGATGGAATCCTGAAGAGAGTGCTTAACAAAGTGGGCTTCACACCGAACACAAAGGCGGTAAGTGATGGATTTTTAACTTAATTTACTTTTTATTTACTAGAATTATCCATTTTCAGCGCCTCAAGGTTACCAGTCATCTGCTGTACGAAAGCGTGGCCGATAAGATCAACTATGTGGCCTTTTTCCGCGACTTCAATCTGCCCAATACGTTCAACTCTTGGTTTTTGGTCACCGAACTGCACGTTTGGCTCCTGCTGATGCGCTCCATGGCCGAGGGCTCCGAAACGGGCGAGGATGGACGCTTCCTGAGGAACTGCATCGTGGAGGCCATGTGGGGAGATGTCAACACGCGAGCCAAGAAGTTGGGAGTAGGTTTAATCTTGGATCTTAATCTTATTCTTCAGTCGAACTTTCATTCCTCGAACTTTAATGGGTCTACCTACTAACCATTAGTTAATTGCTTAAATTCAGTATCTCAGGCTTGAAGTCGAAACCTCTAATTGAAGTTTTTGTAAGGGAATTAGTTTCTTAATTCTTAAACAGGTCAATCTCTAGAACATCTTTCATATCTGAAACCTAAGTTCACATACCTATTCCTAATTCCTTTAAGTCCCTAATAATTATTTTCTATGTTAACTATTTAATATTATAGAACTAGATACTGAATTCCTTATTTCTTAATTTATAGAATCTCTAGAATCTCTGTCATATCTGAAACCTAAGTTCTAATACCTTTTCCTAACTGCTGTAAATGCCTAATAATTATTTTCTATATTAACTATATAATCCAGAACCTCTTTCATATCTGGAACCTAAGTTCAAATACCCTTTCTTAATTGCTCTAAACCCCTAATGATTATTTTCTATATTAACTACTTAATATTATAAATTTAGATACTTATTTCCTTATTTCTTAATTGTTAATAGTTCGTTTGTTTAAAACTTTACCCTAAAATAATACTTACATCCCCACCTTTCTCCTCCCCAACAGGCCCACAATCCGTCGCGCACCCGTCAGCAGATCGAGACGCTATCCGAGCAGTTCCAAGCGGCCCTCATCGCCTACGACGAGGGCATTATGTCCGACGATCGCGTCCTGGCCTGCGCCCTGTGGCGCCGCTTCTTCGAGATGAACTGCGACGATTACGCGCACATCGAGCGACTGGTGAAGTACGTTCGCCAGCAGGCCGCCATGCTGGACAGCTTGCCGCGCGATCAGTTCATCATTAAGCCCAAGGTGGCCTGGTTGGATCTGGACAAGTGCAAGGTGTAATCTTAGTTTCTTCTGTTTTTTAATAAAGTTGAGAGTAGAGAGCTATATGACTAGGTCTTCTGCGGACTGATTACTCAACGCACGCAGTTGGCACTTGAGCAGGAAGGCCGTGATCCTGCGCTCCGCTCGTTTGCGCTGCGGTTCCTTCAGTTGGGCCAGCACTTGGTCCATCTGGAGGAAGCTGCTGCGCGGCGAGAGTATCTCCGCTGGTTCCTGCTCCTCGTAGATGATCTCCTCCTGAATGATCTGCTCGCCGGGCTCCTCGATGACCTCCTCGATGATGAAGGTGCTGGGCTGTTGGGGAACTTCCCCGCTTTCACCGTAGGTTCCCCAAAGAAACTGCATGGGTGACTCTTCCTGACTTTTTCCTGGGGAATCCCTGGCCTTGGGCTTGCTTTTCGTCTTCAAAGGCGGCTGGTTCTCGGCCAGAAACCGCAGGCGTTCCAAATATGGCCAGGTGGAGCCGCTGGTGTCCGCACGGCGATATTCCTTGCGAAACTGATAGTGCAGGTTGTTCCAGCGCATCAAACAAAAGTCCACTGTGGATAGTATTTAAGTATATAATAGGTATATAATATCTGTAATTACTTACCATCACAATTCATCATCTGGGCTATTCGAGCCCAGAGATCGGTTTTGGTTTTCATTGCATCGTAATTCGAGAGTCCGGATCTTTTGTAGAGCACTGGATTCGGTTCCACCAGATCTATCAGCTTGAAGTCGAAGGGTCTGTTTTTCTTGTAGCTGGTGCGCATTGTTTTTAGATATTTTATTCCGTTTAAGTAGTTTAAATTAAGCCATGTTTGTTTACTTTACAATGTACAGTAAACTGTCGACGGAATGAACCACGGATAAATTAGTCATGGTCTCACTAAAATGTACTCAGTGTTAGCGGAGACACAAACCATGGAAATATGGTCACCCCAAAATATACGCAGGGTACGGTTCGCGTCTCGGCTAGCACTGCGTATATCGATATATTTATATATTTTTCCCATCTCTCAGAGATTCTCTCTTTCTCTCTCTCTCCTCTCAATTTAACAGAAATGTTAAGATGCATTACATTGGCAGAACTGTTATCCTCTGTTGTACCTTAATATTTCTGTTAAGAATCTAACATTTGACAGCGCCATTGCGGCGGAAAAGGGAAGTGAGCTGACAGTTGGTTAGTGCATCGGCTAAAATGTCAATTCCAATAATATCGATACTTTGATATTTTGTATTTTTCACATCACTACTTTTACTGACGACGTAGAGCTGAAAAAATTGTAAAAAGTGTGAAAAATTGCAAAAGTGTCCGAAAAACCATAATTTGGCCCGCTATCTTACCACTTTCAGCACACCAGAAATGAACATGTAAGTCGGGAGTCACTTCCCCCAACGAAAAGCACACCTTTTACCCAGAAAAAACCAGGTAACCATGCGGCCTGGCGACGAGTGTCGAAAATCAATAAATTCAAAATGGCAGTAAAAAACGAAAAAATTACATAAAAAAAGAACGCTCTCTGTGTAAATTGCAACATTTTGTATTTTCGGCTAAAGCATCGACAAAAGCATCGGCTCAAAATTCTAATTTCATGGCCCAAAACGCTCGTTGCAGGTACAACGGACAGGTGAACGCCTACGGCGGCGGCGGTGGCGGCGGTGGAGGCGCCGGAGGTGCCAATGGCATGGTGCCAAATCGCATGGGCGGCGGAGCTCCGCCCGGCGGAGCGGGCATGTTCCAGCGCAATCGCTCGGCTCCCTATCCCGGTTTCAATGGTCATGGACCCGTGAATGGCGGACAGCGTCGCATGAACGGCGGACCGGGAATGGGCATGGGCGGTGGCGGACCACCCCGCGGCCAGGATGGCTTCAACGGCGGCGGTCAGCGCTCCTCCAATCACGGCGCCCACCTGCCCAAGATCGTCTGGTCCGAGGTGAATCTCACGCCGTTCCGCAAGAACTTCTACAAACCCTGCGAATCGGTGCTGGCTCGCACTCCCGGCGAAACGGAGACCTTCCTCACCAGCAACGAGATCACCATCAAGGGCGACCAGGTGCCCACGCCCAGCATTGAGTTTGAGGAGGGCGGCTTCCCCGACTATGTGATGAATGAGATCCGCAAGCAGGGCTTCGCCAAGCCCACGGCCATTCAAGCACAGGGCTGGCCCATCGCCCTGAGTGGACGCGACCTGGTGGGCGTGGCCCAGACGGGATCGGGCAAGACCTTGGCCTACGTTCTGCCGGCGGTGGTGCACATCAATAACCAGCCGCGCCTGGAGCGTGGCGATGGACCCATCGCCTTAGTTTTGGCTCCTACTCGCGAGCTTGCCCAGCAAATCCAGCAGGTGGCCATCGAATTCGGCAGCAATACGCATGTGCGCAACACCTGCATCTTTGGCGGAGCCCCGAAGGGCCAGCAGGCCAGGGATTTGGAGCGTGGCGTGGAGATAGTGATTGCCACACCTGGTCGATTGATTGATTTCCTCGAACGGGGAACCACCTCGCTGAAGCGCTGCACCTATCTGGTTCTAGACGAGGCCGACCGGATGCTGGACATGGGCTTCGAGCCGCAGATCAGGAAGATCATGCAGCAGATTCGCCCGGACCGCCAGGTGCTCATGTGGTCGGCCACCTGGCCGAAGGAGGTGCGCCAGCTGGCCGAGGAGTTCCTCAACAATTACATACAGGTGAACATTGGGTCGCTGTCGCTGAGCGCCAACCACAACATCCTGCAGATCGTGGACGTGTGCGATGAGAACGAGAAGCTGATGAAGCTGATCAAGCTGCTCACGGACATCTCCGCGGAGAACGAGACCAAGACGATCATCTTTGTGGAGACCAAGAAGCGTGTGGACGAGATCACGCGCAATATCTCGCGGCAGGGCTGGCGTGCTTGCGCCATTCACGGCGACAAGTCGCAGCAGGAGCGCGACTTTGTGCTCTCGAGCTTCCGCAATGGCCGGCACTCGATCCTGGTGGCCACCGATGTGGCTGCCCGCGGACTCGGTGAGTAAACGTAGTAGCCTTTGCCTGGGGCTCCTCCTTCCGTTTTTTCTCTCCGTAACCAAGCAATTGTTGCCTGTGGATCAATCAGCATCCCGTGGGGTTTCATTCATTATTTTGTGATTCGTCGTCGACGACGTCTCAGCGATCCGTCAGCGATGAATCGGCCAACACCGCCCAGCCTCTTCGCTCTTCCGTTCCGCCCTCTGTTTCCAGAACTTTGGAGGTCTTTCGAGTTCGAGTCTGTTCCGGATTTCACATGTCATATTCTCGATTTGAGCTCAAAACGAAATCGAACTATTCCCTGGTAGCGGAATGATTCAGGGGGTTTCACATTTCAGCGTGTAAATATTCATATTTTGTTTTTGATTAATTTATAAAGTTAGCTATCCAAAATATGTTTTTGTAAAAAAGCTCCATCAGTACATTTCGCCTAGCTGCATTTCCGCTTGACTGTGATTTTTCTTAAATATTCTAAACGTTTCTTTAATTCCAGGATATTCAGTTGAAAATTATGATATTTCAAAGGCGGGCAGCTAAGCGAAATTTACTAAGCTTTTCACTGGCCAACTGACTATCTAGCGAACTGTGTAATTTAGTGAAAGTGAAAACCGGAAGAAGACCGATTGTTCATTTTTTTTTGCATGTTCGAATTCTTAACAGCCGAAGATCTGCTAATTATAATTATTTTTCGGGAACGTTTGGGCTTTAGTTCGATATTTTTCGAGTGGTTCGATTCCTGGTGGACCGCTAAGTTCCTCTCGATCCCTTTAGTTTCTGCTGAATTCTTCTCCGAATACGAATACGAAGAAATGGTGTGGGCTCAAATAATGAGGGGAATGTGTTTGTTCTCCATGCATTGCTGGTTATATGATGTTGTATACTTTTAGTTCGTTTGTTGCTCTCTTGCTCATAGTTTTTAGTTGTGTCTCGTCAATCACATTTTGCGTAACCTTATCGTATAAAGCAACTTACTGTCAGTCAAGGAGTCAATGGCCCAGCAAAATAATCTAAAAGAAAAGATCAAAAGTAAATAATCTCAGTGCACCCTAAAAAAATAACCCTATAATCCAAGGCGAACCAATTAAACAGTGCCTTAAAAGTATATGTATATTTTTTTTATTTTTTTTTTAGTTTATAGAACAATATGAATTAACTAATGGTATTGAGTAATTGCAATATTTTGCGGCCCAAGAATTTTTTGACTGATGATAATTTTCTGTAGCTTATTTATGTATCATAAAGTATCTTATACTATATATTACGTCGCTCCTTACTCTATGTATAAAACCTAAATTTGTGTGTGAACAAAAATATCATCAGCACCTTATGAAATGGACTTCGATTTTTCAAATGGCAAAACAAGAAAAGAAAAAAAAAGTTTAAAGTTAAAAAGTTATATACACAAAGCAGTTAAAGAAAAAAGCTATATATACAAGTTGAGGGTTGAGTTATAAGTTTCTAGCATTGCTGAGATCCGTGGGATCTCCCTCATCACGACCCCGTTGCGAGGACCGGATCTCCAGGGACTTTTGCGCGTAAGCCTAACTCTAATCCATTCTAACCCTAGATCGCCAGGGGGTAAGTACTAGGCTAATTTACTTCTTCCTAATCATAGCAATATGTCCGCACCCCTTTCTCCCTCCCATCTTCCCATCGAAGTATCTAACCATCTTGTCCCTCCTTCGAAAGACCAGCGCACCCTCTATCATAAGCTTTGATCATTCATTATACCCGTTACTCGTAGAGTAAAAGGGTATACTAGATTCGTGCAAAAGTATGTAACAGGTAGAAGGAAGCGTTTCCGACCCTATAAACTATATATATTCTTGATCAGGATCACTAGCCGAGTCGATCTAGCCATGTCCGTCTGTCCGTCTGTCCGTCTGTCCGTCTGTCCGTCTGTCTGTCCGTCTGTCTGTCTGTATGAACGCTGAGATCTCGGAAACTATAAAAGCTAGAAGATTGACATTTTGCATGCAGATTCTAGGAGTTCCTACGCAGCGCAAGTTTGTTTCAAAAGGGTGCCACGCCCCCTCTAACGCCCACAATCGCTTATATACGATTTTAAAAATGTCAATATTTTGGAAAAGTAAAAATGCAGTATTATTGTGTTTATGAATACCTATCGAAATGTAGAAGAAATTTTTCAAATCGGACCATTCGTTAAAAAGTTACGGCGGATCAAAGTTTTTATCTTCATCTCCTCCCTTTAGCTGAGTAACTGGTATCTGATAGTCGGGGCACCCGACTATAGCGTTCTCTCTTGTTTTACTTTATATTACCTAATTATAATATTAATTTTAATCAAGCCGTCTCTTGTATGCATTAAGCTTAAACATTTATATTACGATTTGTGTATTGAAAAAAAAAGAAAGATATAAAAGTATGATGAGAAGAAAAGGTCGAGGTCCACATTTCTGCAGTATAGAAAAAACATATATCTATTTGCCAAAGATGTATAGTTATTAATATACGCTAATAGTATTGATGGCGAAATTTTTGTTCAAAGTACAAAACATACCAAAAAAAAAAGAAAAATCCAAACTGAATTACCAACCGACAAATTCCATTCAACGATTCGATCAAGTATATTTTAAGTTCTATTAACAAACTTAACCAAAACAAATGATCGCACCGAATCGAACACTCACACCAAGACAGAAAACACGGACACACTAACATACACCTAACATACACCTAACATACACACACAAATAAGTTTTTCGTTTTTGTTGAATAGTTTCTTGAGTATTGAGAAAGATTCCTATTTTCGACGCATTGATTCGATTCGACATTTTTAACGCTTCTTTTCACACTTCTTCAATTTTCAAATTCGAAATGAAAAAATGTAATTGAACTCAAACAGACGTTGACGATGTCAAGTTTGTGATCAACTATGATTATCCTTCGAACTCGGAGGACTACGTGCATCGCATTGGACGTACCGGACGATCCAATAACACCGGCACGGCCTACACCTTGTTCACGCACTCCAACGCCAACAAGGCCAATGATCTGATCCAGGTGCTGCGCGAGGCCAACCAGGTGAGTTTGATCGTGATCCTGGGAGCTATAGACATAGAGCTTGAAAAAATAACAAATTTCAATATTTTTTCCATTGAAATCATCGATTTTATCGAAGCAACATTGTAAAAATATCGAAAAAATGTATATATTTTTTAAGCTCTGTTGAAATAACAAGCTCCTGAAAAAATAAATATCGAAATTTCGATATTTTTACACCGAAATCATCGATATTTTCGAAAAAATATTGTGAAAATATCGAAAAAATCTATAATTTCTTCTAGCTCTATTAAAACAACAAGCTCCTGATAAAAATAACAAAATTTCGATATTTTTCCCATTAAAATCATCGATATGATCGAAAAAATTTTGTAAGAATATCGAAAAAACATCGATAGTTTTAAAGCTTTATTAAAATTAACAAACTCCCCTGAATCCAATCCTTTTTTTTTGTAACTTTTTAAGCAGATCCAAGTACTTACGCTTTTCTCTTTCCTCCCCCAACAGACCATCAACCCCAAACTGATGAACATGGCCATGAGCGGCGGCTACAACAAGCGCGGTGGCGGCATGGGTGGTGGCTACCGCGGAGGCAACGGCTACCAGGGTCGCAACCAGCAGATGGGTGGCGGCTACAACGGCGGCAACAACTACCGCAACAACAACGGTCCCGGAGGCAACATGAATCGCAATGCCTTCAACGGTGGCGGTGCTGGTGGACCACCGCGCTTCGACCAGAAGCCACGCACCTCGCCGCCAAACCAGGGCGGCCAGGGAGGCTACCGTGGTGGCCAGGGAGGCGGTGGCTACCAGGGTCAGCAGCAGCAGGGCGGTGGAGTGCCCTTCTCGCGCTTCAATCCGAATGCCGCTTGCTTTGAGCCCAACAAGGCACAGAGTGCTCCGGGATCGGTGCCGCCACAGGCGCAGCATCAGCAGCAACAACAGCAGCAGCAGGCACAGGCTGCCCAGCAGCAACACCTGCTGCCCGATGCATCTGTTCAGGCAGCGATGGCAGCCGCGAATTACGGGGTCGATCAGAAGCGCTCCCGCTTCTCGCCATACAACATGAACTTCGCCAACATGCCCCCGCCACCGATGAACCAGCAACAGGCGGCCGCGGCTGCCGCCCAGCAGCAACAGTTGCAGCAGCAGCAGCAGACACCCCAGCAACAGACACCACAGGCGTATGGCCAGTACTCGTCGATGTCCTCCAGCATGGCAACCGTGTCGCTGAACGGAGGAGCAACGGCGGTGGCCAATTCGTACCGCGCTCAGTATGCAGTTCCCACGCAGGCGGCTCCCTATATGATGGCGAACGGTGGCGATATCTTTGCCTATCCGCCGCCCCCGCTGCCCGTGCAGAACTAGAGGCTCTATAGTTGAAAAGAGGCTACCAAATTGTAGATCCTGCTCTACTGTAATTTCCTTTCCCCACACGAACATTACACGCACATCCGTACACCCACCCAGTATAAATGTACACAGGTCACGATTACAAAACAAGTCCAGGGACTTCAAACTTCAGACTTCAGAGGGAAGATGTTTGAGATGAGCGTCGTCAATGTACGTTTCGTGTAGATCTCCTCCGCCCACATCATAGCTATATAATATGGTTTAATCTGGAATCAAATACGCTTTTCATTTGATAAATCTCTCTTTGTTTCCCCAAAAAACCCAATTTAGTTGATAAGCTTTTGGTTTAGTCAAATTGTTAGGGCATTCGAGTGCCGATCATCGATGTTGTTGGCATTTATCTTTCCACAGCCCTGGGCGTATTTGATTTCCTTATACAATTCTCGAATATTGTACCTATCTATTCATACACTGCAAAAGAAATGTTTGCAATGCTCCAACCAAACCCAAGCCAAAAGAGATTAGATACAATCGGATTACTAGGAAACACTAGAAGGGAAAACACTCCCGCACACCTTTCACACTATCGGACACACACGTACACGTACACATAAGAAACAATGTCAATTTCTTAGAATCAAATGCGTATTATTATGTCATCTTAAACCATATTATGTGACTAGTCTAATGAATTGCTTAGCTGGATACTTTTCACACAATAACAAAATAAACAAACAACATAACAAAACGAATCGTCTAAATACTTTCAGAAAATAAAATGTAATTCCATTTTATGTGAGCCCATAAGTATGAATTGATAACAAGATATAAATAAAGGAATTAATTAGAAGTTCAACCTACTGTTATTATTTATTCCCGCTGGAAATCAAGACGATGGGTGCTTAAACTTAATTGATTTGCTTTTATTTTCCATTTTAAATATATATATATATATTTCCATATAAGAAAAACTATCATACATCCAAAATTATCATAATAATAAATAGAACTAAATTATACAAATATTACTAGACAGCTTCATCCGTTAATTGCATATCCAACGAACATATTCTATCGTCTCCATCCTCAACGTTACACCATTTCGAGAATTTGACGGAAAATATTTGTTAAAAAATTACACCATGAGATTTATGACTAACAAAATTGCGTGAGAATGTAGAAGTCATTTGTTTGTTACACTTTATATTATTTACTTTGTATGATTTGTGTTTGCTTTGTTCGGGCTCTATCCTCTATCCTCCTCCTACTCCGCATCCTCTTTGTGGCATTTGCATATATATCGCTTTATAACGCTATACTCCTCGATTCCTAAATCTATGTACCTTGCGCTTTCTGATCCAACTGGCTACATCCCTATCCTATCTGCTCGGTTCTTTGGCTGCCTCTTGAATATTCTTGTAGTTTAATGCTTTATTTGTTGCTCCGCATAGGTTTAGTAGTTGCTCATCTTGTTTGTTGTAAGTAGTACGCATATAGGGGGCTCGATCTGCCCACCGGGGGTTGTTCTGAGGGTCTGAAACATTGAGTGCAGTTTTACAATTTCTTAATTGATTTTCTTCGATTTTTCGTTTTCTTTTTTTTTTTGGCTTTTCTTGGATTTTTGTCATGGGGTTCGATTTATAATTTTGGTTAATTTTAGCTTTCATCTTTGGCTGCAGTTTTTATTCCAACTGTGTGTGTGTCTGAACGTGGGTGCATCCTCCGTCTGCTGGCTGTTTACATATATAGATATCACGAGAGTTCCTGCGAGAACTGGGTCTCCAGGGTGGGTCTAGTTCTAGAGGGGTTCCTGCTGGGATTGCGTATCGGTGGTCCTGGGCTGCCATATCCTGCTGCATACAGCTGAGGGCACGAGTCTTTTATGAGTTCCTGCGTCTCACGCAGTTGCCGCTGCACTTGCGGTGCCAGTCGCTGAACGCTGATGGCAGGCGGGAACTTATATTCCGCCGTTGGAGCGGGCTAAAAAAAAGGGGGAAGAAATATATTAGATCAAAGAAAATATTTAATTTCAAGAAAATTTAGTTTTGTTTTTTACAGTTACACTAATAAAACCCAAGAGAGTAGAACTTACACTATATCTTACTTGAAATTCTTCTATGTAAATGAAAATGACTTTTTTAACGAATTTAAAATTTGTATAGCTAGATTGGTTGTAGAATAAATAGAATCAGTAACAATGAGAGTTTTCATTTCGGCGTAATTAAATTAAACTAAAGATTTTTAAAGATTGGTAAGACACTTTCAACTGAAAAATTAAAATCAAAAAGAAAATTACATTAAAAAGTTAAAGAGAGATAGAATTTCTTTCATTCCTGAAGAATTCGCGCTTTTTTTGTTTCAGAACGGTGATGAATGACGGATGTCACGAGTGACATTCTCATGTGGAGAATTAAATTAAATTAATTAAACTAAAGATTGTTTAAGATTGGTAAAGGCACTTTCAACTCAAAAACTAAAATCAAAAATGGAATTGCATTAAAAAAAACATATTAAGTTAAAGAGAGATAGAATTCCTTTATTTCTTGAAGAATTTATTTCAGAACGGTGATGAATGACGGATGTCACGAGTGACATTTTAATTAAACTAAAGATTGTTAAAGATTAGTAGGGCACTTTCAACTGAAAAATTAAAATCAAAAATGGAATTGCATTAAAAAAACATATTAAGTTAAAGAGAGATAGAATTCCTTTCATTCTTGAAGAATTTATTTCAGAACGGTGATGAATGACGGATGTCACGAGTGACATTTTAATTAAACTAAAGATTGTTAAAGATTAGTAGGGCACTTTCAACTCAAAAATTAAAATCAAAAGTGGAATTGCATTAAAAAAACATATTAAGTTAAAGAGAGATAGAATTCCATTCATTCTTGAAGAATTTATTTCAGAACGGTGATGAATGACGGATGTCACGAGTGACATTCTCACGGGATGAATGTTATTCTTGGATCACTCACCTGTACGCCGTGCATCATCTCGCCATAGTAGGCGCCTGGCGGAGGAGGTGGTGGCTGTTGCTGCTGCTGCTGAATTTGGCTGTGTGGAGCGGTTGGCGGATCGTACGTTTCGGGGGCGTTGGTTAGGATGGACGTCGCCGTCGGAGGGGCAGTGCTCGGAGGGGCGGCACCGTAGTAGGCCAGCTGCAGGGGTCCTCGTCCCGCTGCGATACCGGAAATGGCGCCGGCGCCATTGAGGAAGCCACCGCTCGATGGCCCGGTGGCAATATACTGAACGGAAGGAGGCGGTGCCGGCGGCGGACAGACAGAGGTACTACTGCCCGGTGGACCTGTTGGACCAGCGGTACTGCCGTAAATCAGACGCTTGGGACTCACGCTCTGCGGTTTGGCTCCGGCGGGAAGGGACAACAGATATTGCTGTTGCTGCTGGTACAGTTGCTGTTGCTGCTGACTGAGTTGCTGTTGCTGCTGATGTTGCTGCTGACTGAGTTGATGTTGCTGCTGCAACTGGACGAGCTGTGCCGCTGCTGCCGCCGTGGACGTGTTGACAACAACATTAGGATCCAACTGGGGCAGCAGGATTAGTTGCTGCTGCTGCTCTTGCTGCTGGTAGAGCACTGCCGCCTGTTGTTGCTGTTGCTGCTGCTGCCGCCCCGCCATCACATGCTGAGGTAGATACTCCGTCGTGGGCAGCGTGACTATCGTCGAGGAGGAGGCGGTGACCGTCGCCGCACTTGAAGGCTGGAGCAGCAGGCCAGCTCCACGGGGCGGCTGCTTCAGCGGCACCTGCACTTGGCGGATGGGCGTCGTCTGCAGCGATCGGCTGGCCGAGGAGCAGATGGAGGCCGTGATGCTGGCGGATTCCCAGTGTTGACGCAGGGCGTTCAGCCGGGCCTCCTCCAAAGCGATCTCCGTCTCGCTGGCCGAGTCGTAGTCGGGCCCCTGGAAAGTACGAATGAGTTTAGCCAGATTCACAAACAAGAAAAAATTATAAGTGTTGTTATACAAAAAATATTCCATCACACAGAAAAAAAATTTGTTTATTAATTTTAAGTATGTTAGATAATCTTACTAAGATTTCTTAAATATATCAGATTTTTAATTGATAGGTTATCGTTGAGAAATATTAATTATTTAAATTTATAATTTGCAGAAGTTATTTTAGTCTATCAAAATCATTGATTAATCATTAAAAGTTTTTTTTTTTTTTAATTTAAAACCCTATATATTTCCTTTCTGTGCATGTTTTCTCATCTCTTTGAAGTCTGATTTTCAGGTAACAAGCGAATTTTAATGGTTCCTCTACATGTTGTCCGAAAAAATACAAATTAGAGGCCATAAAACCAATTGTTTTCCTATTCCAATTTGGCGGAACCAAATACTTAGTACATTTATATTTTGAACATTGGGCAGCGAGCCATTTGTTTATTCTCACGGAACAGCCTATTACATATCAATATTATGACTATTTAAGCCAATTTACTTGTTCAACATAAGACTAATGGGGTGTTATTCTATTTTTAAAATCAACAAAGGCTTTGGATAAGATTATATTGAGATTCTATTCATTTTAATAGGTTTTATAAATATATATTTTCATGTTTGAATCAATAAATTGTGTTATTTTATAGCATGCGTGCTTTCAAGATTTAAATTTTATTTCGAGTACATATTTTGGGTCAATGAATTTTCTTATACCGTGTTTATGGCTAAACATATATTTTTTCTATTCTATAAACCAAAGCGCTGGAAACACTTCAAAGTGTTTAAAGCATCTAAGGAAAATATTGGGGATCCCCTCAACACTTATATAACAAAGCCCCAGGTGTTCTTTATTTTCAAGTGGTCTCTCACCTCGTCGATCTTCTTGTCCAGCATGCGGAAGAAGTTCTGTTGGCTAGATGATATTTCCCTGGAATAGTGAGGTGTTTATTTTCGGTTTGGCGGTCAGAGGGACGACTTACTGGCTTTGGAGCAGCGATAGGTTCTTGGCGCGCAGCAGGGAGACGGCCACGTCCTCGTCGCTGTCCTGGATGTCCTTATTGCTTAGCTCCTCGCTCTCGTCGTGCTTCTCGCGGTCGCGCTGCTGTGCCTTCTCGGCATCCTCGATGTGGCCTTCGTCCTCGTCCGTTTCGGCATCTGAGTCGGCTGCCAAACAAATGGATAATGCCAAAGAAGAGTTTCGAGCATTAGTCAAGATGAGTGGGCAATTTCGCGAGTGCCACAGAAAGTGGCAAAAGTTTTGCAATAAACCAAGTGGGGCAACTTCTTCGAGAGGGGAGGGAAGTCGAGAAAAATGCTTAGAAAACACTTGTAGAAATTATGCTAGGACATATGTAGGTATAAACACTCAGAAAAACTAAGGGTTCTATATTACATTATTTTAGCAGTAAAAATAATTAATATAAATTAAATAAAGATAAACAAAAATATATTTATTTCAAAATAAAAAAATAAACTCAGTTTCTTGCTTCCTAGCTCTCTACATCCTTTATTTACATCTTCGTCCTTCCTTTGCTAATCCATCATCCGCAACGTTCGGCTTGACCTGCGTATACTTAATATTTCCTTGGGCCTTTCTTTGAAGTGGCCCTGCTACCCATAAATTTAATTAAAAACCGTTATGCATTTTAATGCAAATTCAAAGAGAGCGAGCCGACGAGTATTATGAATAATTAATCTGGGACCGAGACTAAAGGCGCCTCCGAAAAATTTGGGTCGTTTATGGCACAATGGCGCCTTTGTGTATGCTATACTTTTTTAGCTTTAACCCTTTGGCACACACACACACACAAATATAGGGGGCCTGGGGGCTGGCCACACCCCTTGAAGCGGCGCCCAGTGCAACAACAAGTTGCCTTTTTAGCAGTTAATTATACACACACAAAAATACAAAAAAAAAACAAGAAACACGCACACACAGATAGGGGTCGGGCATAGTCAAAAGTTCTCCATGTAGGCTAGGTTTTACATTTTTATAAACTTAAGAGCAAACACACGCTATTGTGTGTGTGTGTTTTTGGTTTATATATAGACAATTCTCTGGGCTTTAAAATGTAGGCCTTTATTATTACTTTGGTGAATGCATGGCCTTAAAACTGGGCTTCTCCTTTCACATCCCCCTCCTCCACCTCTATTTTCCACTGCTGGTGACATATTAATCAATGATGTCCTCATTGTGTGGAAACAGGTGGCTTACACATACACATATATATTCACAGGAACACGAACACACACACACACACAGCTGGAGGCAAATTGATGTCGTCATGCGTGTAAGCTTTTGTTGTGCGAGGCAATACTTTTTCCTCGCCATTTCCCCCATTTCCCTTTCTCTACAGAGAAGAAAATGTTGATATTTTGTAGATCGTTACCATATTTTTCCTTTCAAACGATGGGGATATTAAAAAGTATCAAAACAATATCAATTCTTAATACGCAAAATAGAACGCCATGAAATATAGGTTGAGAAATCGAAATAAAAACTGAACTGTTCTCTAATAAATATAGACTTCTTAAAGATCCATTGATTATTGGTAAAAATATGTTAATTTGATTTGAATGGAAAATTTTGTAATTTTGGATTTATTTTTTTTCTATTAATTGGAATCTTGGAATGACTTTTTCCCAGTGCACAATATATGGATCTCATAATGTCAGGCCCCAAAGGATATACTCTCTTTCTGTGTACTCACCATGTCCTCCTTTCTTGCCGTTTGCTTTACTCTTCGATTTCCTGGGATACAAATGTATCTTGCTCTGTCCACAGCCCATCTTTTGAATGTGCCGCTGCCTCTAGAAATCCAGAATCGCTGCCGCTTCTGCGTTTGTTGTTGTTTTCAATTTGTGTTTCTTTTTTTGTTATTTTTGTATTTTTTTATTATTAATTTGTTGCTCGACACGTTGCTCTCCGCGCTCTGACTGTCGCTCGTCACTCTCCACCTCTCGTTCGGGCTGTCTTTTATTTACGTTTGTCGTCTATTCTTTCTTCTGTTTTATTCAATTTTCACTAATTTAACTATGTGTGTAAATTTAATTTATTTGATTTGCTGTTGTTGCTGTTGCTGTCGCTGCTGCCGTTGTCAATTTCGAAAGATTCAGCGGCAGCGGCAGCAAATGCTCCTCGGGGGAAATACATTTGTGCGTGAGTTTTTCTCAGGGAATATACCACCCAAGCCACCCACTCAACCAGCCACCTATTTCCAGTTCAAACCAAGTACAGGCCAACTTGGCTAGCTGAAGTAAAATAAGACGGTGATCAAATAAGACTAATGTCAAGGTGTTTTAAGATTTTAAATATTTTTGGAAATGCTATGATGAGTTAGGATTAATTTAAAAAGTTAGTTGTAATTAAAAAGTTTTTTCCGCACAGTTTATTGATTTTTTTTAAGTTCTGGTAAAGTTCCTAGAAGTAGGCAATTTTATTTTTTTTTAATCAAAGAAAAAGTTTTGTTGTATGGCACTTATGACATTAAGAAAAAGTTTTTCTTATAGGATTGTAAAAACTTGTTATGCTTAAGGGGTTCCAGCTTTGGCATTATGGAACATCAAAGAACACTCATTCTCCTAAGGACTTTTTTTAGTTCTTTTTCTAGAGAATTGGGCCTTGATTATATTGAGTTTGCAAAAATTCAAAAGTTCACTAGTACATGCTTCACTGTACTATCATTTCCCGTATTTATTTGTCTTCTGTATTTCGTATTTTGGGGACTGTAACGGAAATTAAGTGGGTCCCTGGCTGGCACTCAACCACTTGTTTCAGTCGTGCTATAAATTCAATTTGCAGCGTCAATTTGTAAACAGGACAAACCCATAAAAGGGTTTTTGACCAGGGCTGCAGCACAATTCTCAGTTCGCTCTCAAGGAGAACCTTTGTGTGTGTTGTTGATGTTGTTTTTGGTCTTTGAAGGTGGCCCGAGTTAGTTACAATCGCGCGCGTCTTGTTGTTTATGTTGTTGTTGCTAATTTAAACAAATAATAACAATAATAAGCACAACAAATAGTGTGCAACAAAAACACTTGAATTATATTCAATTATTCGCAGAAAGAGCGAGAGCACTCGGCTGCTCGCTGGCTCGCTCTTTCGCTCACTGGATATTATAATAGACACCGACACGGGAGACGGGGGACGCACACACACACATGCTCCACCTTTGGGGGAAGACAGACACAGACAGGCGCGCGCCAGAGAGATGGAGAGCAAAGGTGTGTGTGTGTGCTGGTGAGAGTTTCGGCTCTCTCTTCGCGTGCGAAATTGATTTTTCTATTTATAAAAAAAAATCAAAATATATCCGCTTGGTTCACATCTTCTTTTTTTTTGATCATTTTATTTTTGTTGCCGCCAACTGGCAGCGAAACATAATTTATGTTTTATTTATGATTGCCGGATTTTCATTTAATTTCCATTCCCGTGGCGATTCTCGGGTGGCCGCCGTTTTATTTCGCCCCAAAAGAAACTTGTTTGATTTATCTCATTTGACCACTTGGGCGCATTTGGCCCATTGAGAACCAACGCACAGTTACAAATACACTATTTACCGCTAGACGAACAGCAATCTATTTACACCAATCCGCTAAAAACTAAGAGGAACTGTTTGCCATTTTTCTCGGGGTTTTCAAATTATTTACACTGGCTTTTCCTGCGGAAAACTTTGCCGAAAAGTATCTGCGACGCGTTGCGAGTGTGTGGAATTTTGTATGCTGAAATTTATGCTGCCTGACACTCCTCTTTGTGTCACAAAAAAACGAAGAGAAGAGCGAGTTTTGTGCTGTGCCTTTGGGGAGAGCGGCATGCCAACACACACCATGACGATGGCGAGTGCTCAGTGAAATGGGGGTGGGTTTTCCGGCGGAGCTTTCGCACAGGGGTTCAATGCTACCGCTGGAGCTTTCGGCAAGGCAGGCGATTTCGATTTAAGCTCCCCAAAGTTACCCCTCTGGGGGTGGTGGAGTAAGCTTTAAGTTTGGCGCTATGAACTTTTCCAATTAATTGGCAACGCGAAAGCTGGTCCAGAATCTCCAAAAACCCCCTGCAGAGGTCAGCCACTTCGCAGAGTGTTATACAGCAACCCTTATTAAAAGTTTAGAGCTTAATAACCTTTCGTAACAGTGTGTTATACCTAAAGCTATCCTCATTTAAATTAACTAGTTTATAGAGCTATCGTATGTTTTGAATATGTGGGTAAATTATACATAATTTACGCATTCCAATTATAAGCCGATCTTATATATTTGGCATTACAATTATAAGCCGATCTTATATATTTGGCATTACAATCCGATGAAAAAAACAATTCAGAAATTTAAAAAAATGCGTAAGGATTATAATTTTAATCAAACCATTTGATTTTGCAAAAAGTCCAATGAATTGCAATAATAAAATTTTAAATGTAGTTATTTTCATAAAAAATATACATTCTGATCTGAGCTTTTTAATATTTTCCATTTTAAACCGAAATAAATATGCTTGTTTGATGGATAGCTTCTCATCATTTATTTTTGGTTCAAGATTCAAAAGTTTGTTCCCATTTAGCAAAAAGATATTTGCAAAAAAGTCGCGCCCCGTCAAGTTAGGCCTCATTAATTTCCACAGCAGTGATTTTCTGACCACCGCTCCGCTCCACTTCCGCTGGGCAGAAAAACCAGGACCAGTCAACAACCCCCTGCAAACCCGCCCTTCTGCATTACATTAGATGGGACATGTAGATGGCATTATTTATTGCATAATAATGAAGTGAGAAACGTTACAAATCAAAACACTCGACAGCATCGAGATAAACTTTGGTTCGTTTCCATTCACTCGATTTTTTTTTATCATTCTAATATATTTTTGGGGCAGAATCGCTGGCATTTCTTCCATGCATTTGTCAGCCGCAACGGAATTGAAACGTTTGCGCTTTTATTGCCACGGACGTGTGTCGTCAGGGGGCAGGAATTGCGACTATGTCGTTCTCAAGGGGTGGACATCTAGGACATCTCGGACTGGTGGGAAAAATATGAAATGTATATGGCCATGGCGGACAGGAAGTAATATACAACAAATGCGAAATGATATCTTCCCATTGATCTTACGATTGAACCGAAACGTGGTGGGATTTGCAGTCTTTTATTAATGGTTTTAGGTGGAATTAAAGGAAACGCTTTCGCTAAGGATCTGAATTCAATGGAGAATGGTAAATTTATAAAATTACTCATTTTGTTTTTATTTGCTTAAAATTCTTGTTAACATACGAACGCTCTAAAATTACTTTACATTTTACATTTATGAAATTTTTTAAACATTTTAGGCAGAGAAAAAAAAATTAATACATAAAATTGTTTGATTGTATTTGCTAAATATGAATAACTAACAATATAGTTATTCTCCGTCTAACTGAAGCCCCATTTCAACCCAAAAGCAGCTTTATCCACACAGACTTCCCCGAATTACGGGAATCCCTGTGAAAGGATTGTCCTTTTGGTTAACTGCTGATAATGGCAACATATGTTTCTGTCACATTGTTTGGCATTTCTCCCGCTGTCTGCAACATTGTGAGCCTGCTGGGGAGTCCTGCCAGCATTTAGGCAAATTTTCGCACTCCTTTCGATCTCCGGCCCCCAAAAAACAATTTACATAATTTTCAGCGATTTTCCGCAGCTCTTTCCTCATTTCCCACTGTCTTTTTGGAGTGATGGTGGTGTTGATGATTTTCGATGAAGGGAAAAGGCAGTGAATGACGTTTGATGTGCGGTGGCAGCGTTTTGTTTAAATCTCGTCCTTCCGTCGATTGTGACTATCATGAAAGTGGGCGTGTCCGCCAGCCACGTGACCGCACGCGTTGTGTTGAATTTAACACGGGACGGAGTCCTTCCGATCCGGAGACTCTTGGGTGCAATGCAAATGGGGTGCCATCCCAGCCGAAAATATTTTTTAAACTTTTTGCCTTGGCGGCGAACGCGTGCAGCCAATAAGTCCTTCATCACTTCCGCTTCAGTTCAGTTCCGTGATTTTGCACAAATAATGTTTTGATTGCGTGGCAGCGTGACGTGTAATTATTATCGCCGCACACAATCGCCAACAACAAAGGCTAAGCCCTCGATATTCCGGGGGCTCTTGGGGAGGACATCCCAAGCTCGAAAGTGCGGCAAAGCAATTAAAATGATTTGGCAGATTGAAACCAGCCAGAAGATCCTACGACTTGTTAATGGATGGGAATCTATTCTGAAGGAAATAAATTGGTTCTAGATAGATATGATGATATTTTATATAAGCACTTAGTGGTAATGAGAATGACCAATTATGATTTTATGTATTAAACATTAAAATAGATAAAATAAATACTTGGAAACTGCAAAGTCATAAATCACTTTAATTAAAATAAGGGGAAATCAATTTCCAGAAATTATTCGAGTGTCAATGAAAATACTACTATGAAAACCTTAACTTAAGTCAATGATTTAATGTTTTCAATATTTTTAAAGGACTAGAACAGACCCACCTACAAGTCTTTAATTAATAAGGATCCCGAACGGGAAAAATTCCCAAGAAAAGTTTATAAGGACCCTCACTCGACTGCCGCAAATCACAAATTAAAAATGGCTGACAAAAAATTATGCAAATTCGAGGACCAATCCTTTACAGGACAGCGACAAAATTTCATTAAAAACAGCAGCAGCACAAGAAATCTTTTGATAAAAATTAAAAACTTTTCGCTGAAGGACAATTGACAAGGCGGAAAAAAAGATGAGAGGAGAAACGTAACGAAACGAAAATAAAACATCAGAAATTGTGAAATGATGAAACAAGGAATTAAAACAAGCAATAATAAAATATTATGACAGCGCGGAAATGAGGGAGAAGTGGGTGAAATATTTAAATTTCGCCAAGCTGCTTTTATATAATTTTAATGTCCTTTTTCCAGAGCCTCTTAAGGTCCAGCCAAGTGGAGTGCGACTTGCCGGCTGCTTTGCATAATTATATTCATTGAAAACTTATTTTCTTCAAGTTTTCCGCAGCAGGAAAATATTAAAAAAAGAGGGAAAATCGCGGGCAAAAGAAATCCGAGAGCTGAATTGAGTTACATCGCAGAAGATGGCGAGAAGAGAAACAGTTTTTGACATTTAATTGCTAGAGAACTGCAGTGGAGAAGAGTCGCTGGCGACTGGTGGGGCAGAAACTGAGAACTGAGAAACGGAGAAGAGCTGCGCCCAAATGTCCGCCACTCCACTTGGAGAAACTCGTTTCAATGGCCGGTCCTGAAGATGCTGCAGAATAAGAGGACCGAAAGCAGAGGAGCTCCTCTGTCCCAGAGAGAAGAAAAAATGTAACATGATTTAATGACATGAATTATTTATGAGTTTCCTGTCAATCAAAAACCACGTCAAAGCATTTTGATGGCGATGTCAACGCGCCAGTGAGCAAAACACACGATGCTACTGCCTCGCAGAGGAGCGTTCAGCGTTCAAGGAGCGTAAAAAATAAAATACGAAAAGAAATAAAAATAAATACGGACCCCAAGGTAGCTAAATATATAGTTGGGTAAAAGTTGAGGCATGAGGCACTTCAAAAGTTGAAGGTCCCAAATGAGTGTGGCGCAAACAGTAACTTTCTAAGGAAGTGCAGAAAGTAAGATTCCGTCAATAAAAAAATACATAAATTACTGGCAAAATAAAATAACATAAAATGAATAGTAGGTAAATTAATATAAATTAAAGCCTTCCATTTACAACATTTTAAATTTTTTTGAAGGTTTATCCTTTTAACTCAAATAAACAAGAAATCTAAAACTTCTGTAAAAAATAGGTATTTCTTTGAACTCTTAAAAACATAATATTTAAGGCTTATCCTGCAAACAAAAATCATACAATTTTCTAAAACTCCTGAATAAAATCATTTATTTAAACTTTTAAAAAATCTATTCCCATTTTGATCTCCCAATAAATGCCTTATATAAAACATCCCCTTTCAGCCAATCAATATTTTTATAAATGCCAACAAATAGCTGCACAAATGATATGCTAATTTCTAAGCTTTTTAATCAAGCCAAAACCCGCAGTGAATTTGCATTTTGTTTACTTTTTTCCCTATTGTTTTGCCAGGCCAAAAGTGTGTGAGTTGCGTTCGTTCCATTGTTGCCCTTCGAATGAAATCAATCATGTAATTTATGTTAGCATAATATGCCCACCAACAGACAGCCTGCCGTCGAAATGGACTGCCAAGAGATAAATATTTAACAATAATTGATTTAAAAGTCGCATGCAAATGTCCCTTAAGGACGAAGGACGAGCCGAGTGCCGTTCTCCAAGTTTTAAGCCGCTTGGCACGTGGGTAAAACAGCGGCTGCTTTCGCAATGGGGTGTACCTTCTTCTTTAAGTTTTTTTTTCCATTTCCCCGGGCCGCTAAGCAAACATCCTGGTTCCAGGATACTCGGACTGCGGACTGCGCCTTTTAAGCGTGAAATTATAGAGAATATCCTTTAAAAAGCTTTTGATTTCACTGCCTGCCTGCCTGCGTGAGGTCCACCGTCCCATCCAAGTCGTATATGCAAATGTCCTTCATCTGCTTAGCGCAAAAAGTTGTTTTCTTATTTTCCAAGGCGACCCAAGTGGCTCCAGTTTTCCCCGGCTCCCTGCTCCCCGCATTTCCCCCGGCTAAATCGCATTTGCATGTCTTTGTCTGAAGTTGACCTCGTCTTGTTGAAGTTGCCGCTGCGTCAGGTGTTGCCTACAGGATACTAATGTCCTCCTGTTAACGCTCTTAATGGCACAGACAAGCTGCCTGCATAATGGAGTCCTCCCCTCCTGCAGGTCCTCATCCCTCCTGTTTTTTTGTCCAACCCACAACTGTCTTCATCTGTCAGCTGCATTCATTCACCTGCTCCGTCTAATGTTAATGACATCTCCTGGGCCAATGCATCAGTCCTTTTTGAGTGAGTGCCGGAGACCTTAGAAAAACTAGCTCAGCGGCCAGTCGATGACAAAGGATGCGAGAAGGAAGCTGGCCTAGGAATGGGAAAGGTAAACCTAGAAGGGATTCTAGACTTCAGGGATAACGACCTGTGAATACGCTTTCTTCGATACAAAAAATAAAATAACAATATCAAAGATTACAAATAAAATGTAAAATAAATTATAGGGATACTACTTTAAACCTAGAATACATGTAAGAATTTTAATTTAATACCCAAGTGATATTTCTTTGAATTTCTTGATTTATTTTGTACTTTTAAATCAATTTATAATTCGACCTAGAAGTATTCAAATATTAGTATTCACTGTTTTTGAATTCCTTTATGATCATTTATAATTTGATATTCCAAGTGATATTTCTTTGAATTTATTTATTTTATTTAAATTAAGCTTAGATCAAATTCAATTTATATTTCCATCTAAAAATATTCAAAAGTAATTTTGTGTGTTCAAATTCCTCTTATGATCATTTCACATTTAAATAAATCCTAAGAGCTTGTCGATATCTTAAGTGATAGATCTATGAATTCCTTTATTTGTTTTGTATTTTTAAATGAAGCTTCGTAACTCTAAGAATCTTCCAAATATATAAAAGAGTACGAAGCGATCATATATGCCCCACTAGCAACCGATATACCCACACCTCCGACTCGTACCCTTCCTTGTACCCATTTGGGTAACCGGGTAGACAACAGAAATTAGCATTACTTCCGAGTGATCGCAATCTGCGCATACTAATTGCTCAGTTTCAGTCTCAGCCCGGCGACTGCGGAGTTGCAGTCTCTTGGCTTCATTCATTCATGGGGGCAATCATTGAAGGAAGGCCTCTGCGCCAAACTTGGCATTACCTGAATGATTCTGATTCAGATTCTGCTGGACTGTCCTCTGCTGTGCTGTGATTTTTTCCAGCCTGTCTAGACGTTGCATATAAGGCAGCGGCGACTGGAGACTGGAGAACCGATGCGTTGCGATGCAGAGAGCCTTCTTGTCTCCTCCGTTTGATGATGATTCTCAGGAAAACGGGTACAAGAACGGGAACGGGAACCCTTGGCTTTCCTGCGAAACGGGCACAAAACACCAATCATCCAACATCATTGTCAACACGCCAGCGTCGTCGTCTCTGTGTCGTCGGTCCATAAACGGAGCCTTTGCCGCTTTTACCATTTAAGGATCGCAGCTCGCCGGACTGTCATAACTCCTGGGGATCTCCATTCGAGCGCCATGAGCGCAGTACTATGCGATCATCTCGGAAGAAACGATTCCTTTACCATCCCATCATCACATTGCCAAACGTCCAAAAAAGGCGCAGACGCCGCAGCTTCATGACGCGCGTTGGGAATATCCAAGCACCATGGTCATACTTTCCCTGCCCAAAGACCCAGTCTACAGACCATATATATTTCCTTTCTTTTCCGCAGATATCCAAGTTGCCAGCTGGTTCTCAAGCGCTCAAAGTGTCAAGCGTCAATTGCCGTTGAAGTTTATTGCCTTGGCAGCAATTAAAGCCATTTTTTTGGGGTTCGGTGGGGTTCGGCTCGGTTCAATGTGACCAAAATCAATCCACTTTGATTTGATTTCTTGATTGGCTGTCGGGGGAATTGAAATGCATAATTGAATTATCAAATTAGAGTTGGTGTTTGGATAAATAATTGTTATTCAGCGGGGAGTTTGTGGTCTGAATGAGTCACTGGGTGTTACTGGTTTCAATTTATTGTTTGTAAATGCAATTAAACTTCAAAAGCAAAAAATAGGCATATTTGTAGGCGTTTTTAATTGCTTCTTAGAATATTTAGAACGGAAGTACTTTTTATAGAGATTTATGGATGTCTTTTATAGCAATTAAAAATGTTTATAAAGCTGGAAGGCTTCTAATAATTTAAACAGTATAATTGGTAAAGATTTAGTAAGCTAAGATATAAAATGCATAGGTATTGTACGTAGTAAATATGATTATTTTATACTTCAAGTCACAATCATAAATCTAGTAAATTCTCTAAGGTAGTAAATCTTACTTGGACATTTCAATTATACAAATTAGAAGAGCTCCTTTCAAGACCCTAACTCCTAGCTTACTGCAATTTGGCTAAGTGAGTTTTTATTGCTACCGGTTCAGCTTCAGCTAAGGCTTCCATTTCCCTCAACTTTGCAGCATTCTTTCTATTTAACTCAAAGAGAAAAATTCATCACCGCAATATGCGCAACACACACAAAAAAATGAAGAAAACTGAGGAAAAAAGAAGTGGCTGTGGCAGTGGCAGCAGGAAAATTGTCATAAAGGTGCAACTGACAACAGCAGAAGAGGAGACAGCGAGGTTAGTAAATTTCAATTTATATGCAGAGAGAACAGTGAGTGAAAAGGCAGACACGGGACACAGGACATGGGACATGGGGCACCAGAGGATGAGGACTCCACACACACAGGACTCGCAGTCGAGGAGCCAGAGCAAAAAAGTGTCAACGTTATATTTTCTCGAATTTTTCAAGATTTTTCGTGCCATTTTATTTCCCTTTCTTGCTGTCATTTTCTTTTTATTTTATTTTTGGATGCCCGGCGACGCAAGTGGAAAACGCAATTTCATTAGACAAATTGAAAAAAATAAGTGCAAGCGTACACAACAACATGAGGACCAAGGACTATGTGATGAGAGCTACCCATATATCCCATCTATATGTATTTTATATATAACCTATGTGCCAAAAGAAGACTGACGCCATATTGCGGACAATCTGAAGATTTTCACTGGTCGTTTGCCATTCGTTGCGATTGTTTTTCACCCGCACATACATGTAGGAGCGGAATGGAAAGCACATATAGATGTGAATGTGGCGCCCAACGGTGGAGCAGTCAAAGTCCTTTTCCAACAGGATGCTGCGCGCGCGTTGAAAAGAGGCGGAGACTCTTTGGCCAAGCGAACAAAATAAAAATAAAACAACACTTTGGGGAATTGCGAGGAGCACAGCGGAAGCACAGCCCGGAAAAAAAGCCAAAGAAAGCACTGAATGCAGCCCGGACCTCCTCTTCCTTATCGAACGGGGCTCGGCTCGGCAGAACTCGCCTTTCCCCCGCTTTCCCGACTTTTCCGCTTTCCCCCAAAAACGAGGCGACGTCGCTGATTGGAAGCTTCGGCAACTGACTCGTTTTTGGGGCGGAGCAAAAGCTCTCGACGCAGTGGCGCCGCCAAAAGGGGCGAGATTTTCAATTCAAAGGGGGTTCGTTTCTAGAAATAATAACTGATGTGAAGATGTTGTAAAATATCTTTTGTATTTTAAATCTATTTTATATTCAAATGCTTTTATTAAAATGTTAAAGAAAATTTTTGTTTCTTTTTAATTTTGATATATTTTATTTTAATTATCACCTACAAAATATCAATTTCCCTGGCAGCGGCTATCATGCCCACAAATCCCTCGGTAACCTCGCGGGCCACTGGTAAAATGTCCTCAGGAGGAAGTAAGAAACCTAGAGCGCCCTTGTCCCGCAGCTCGATGGTATAGGGTATTTTGATACCCTTCACCGCATAGGCCCATTCCTTGCCCGAACCAGATACTTCATCTGCAAAATGTAATATAATGTGTTACTTAAATTCCAACTATAAGTTCCAAAAACCCACATAATGTTGTAGCACTCGACCCATAGGTAAACACAGTGCCGTATCTCCTAAGTAGAGCATCCGAAAAGCCCTTCGCTACGTGCATCATTTGGGGATAGTGTTCAGGGAACTCGAGGGCGGTATGTCCCCAGGGCGAAAGAACGTACTGGCCATAGGAATGCAGCGATATGTAGATCTTAATGCTGCCATCAGGAATGGAGTTGTTTATATAGGAAGTTAGCTGACTGATCTCGACATCGGATTCGGCCGAAGGTCCACCATAAAGTTCTGAACAAGGATCCGAATCGGCTCCAGTCACTAAAAATTAAAAATAATGAAATAAAAATCAGCTTTGAATATAATAATGTTATTATTTGAGTATCCTGAAATCCTTTCAAAAAAACTTACACATCCATAGGTAGTCAAAGTTGCGATTCAAATCGGTTCCAACGCACTCGCCCGAGGGATCCGAGTTCAGACGGGACTTTCGCCACAGACGTTCCTACAAGTCATGGGAATAGAGATTATCAATCAATAATGCGGCTAATTGATTACTAGTTAGTAGTAGGCGATAAGATAGCCGGCGCTATAATAATATCGGCGCGTTTTTGATCAGAAATCTTATCGCGATGCATCGGCGGCACTTTCATTTCCATTCATTAGTTTATTACGTAAATATTTAAACAATTAACACTCACCACTTCGTGCGAATAAGTAAACCCGTCTACGTTCAGAACGGGAATAATGTACCAATCGACATTCTGAGCAATATCCCTAACGGCCGGGTTTCTGGGGACTAGCAGTTCATCGATGAAGTAGGTGATCGTTGATGAGGTAATCCATTCGCGGGCATGAATATTGGACTCTATGAAAACCACGGGATTTCCCTCTTTGTAGGAAATTTTAACACCTCTAATCGGTCTGCCCTCGTGGGAGTTTCCTATAGAGAAGGGTGTGACTATATCCGGATAACGATCCTCGATCACATCCAGCCAGGCGTAGATCTCTTCAAGAGTGTGAAACTGCGTCCACTCCATGGAAGTGATTCGCTGTTTGGGTCTCTGGTTATCGATGTGAGTCTGGACATTATCGATCTTGAGGTTGTAGGTGAAATTGTGTGTGGCTAAGAGGTTTTCGAAGGTCTCCTGATATTGAGGAGGTAGCATTATGTCCGAGGCTTCACCCAAGTGACGAGCCTCTCGCCAACTGCTGAGCTGTGGTTAATGAGAAATTTAATTAGTGAGTCCATTGATTTTATATTCAATTTTAATAATTTTCGCTATGTTTTCATAAATTTTAAATATAAAAATATTTAACTTAATAATTATAGTTTATTTAAATATTGATTAGAATATGATATTTAAAGTACCTAAATCTATAAAATATTTTCAAATTCAATCATGCAATTTAATACATTTTGTATTAAATCTTTACGTTCAATTTGCGGACATTTATTTTTACTATTCCATTTTCTATCAGTTTAAGCTTAACCTACCTTTAAAGACTTCTCCTGAGAATTGAGCATCTTGAACTGCTCCAGATCATCGATCCTTACATTGTAGACTTTGTAATTATCATATCGGACTTGGTCTACACCCCAAACGAGGCCGAAGAGTCCTGCGAATAGGAGAATTTTAACCGACATACCGCTCTACGGGAAAGCCAACGGGGAACTGTCGAAGCCCGAAGAATTGCCGCCTGATTAGGCTAAACTTATCGCGTCGACTGCCCATTGAGAGCTCATTGAAAAGGCCAACTCGGGAACTGTTTTGCTTTTTTATCAGCTATAAAAATAAAACTATTTTGGGCCGGGAAAAAACACAGTAAAAAAAGGGCGAAGACTTCAAGTTGTCTGGGCAGGCGAGCACTTGGTACTTAGGCTGTCTCTCAACTTTGCACATAAATTTTGTGCAACGGCAGCCCATTTCATTGTAGGTCATTGCATAATGAAGTTACCGCCCCGAGGCACATAAATTTCCCTCGGGCTCGAGGAGATTTCAGCCCGCTTTCTGTGTTCGCTGTCTTCTGTTTGACTTGCGGCGCTTAGTGCGAACATTTTGTTTAGGCCTCGGCTGAGGTTTGCTTTCCTCTTCCAGTTTCAGGTTCAGTTTCAGTTCGAGTTCCTTTTTTATGTCCTGTGGCGAGTGCTTAAAGGACTTCGTCCTGGGCTTTGGTCATATTTTGCGCGGGTATTAGAGGAACACGACTTGGTCGTTGTCACCGCATGAGGTGCGTCAACGTGTGTCCTGTGCCGAAAGGTGGATGGGTGTGAGGTTTCCCTAAGTGGCCTGCCTGGACATGAAAGGCGCATCAAAGTGGATTTCCAACCGGGAAAACCGGGAAGGCAAGAACTACAGGGGTGGCTCCGAAAATATTTCGCAAAAATGTTAATGGCTGTGTGAAATATCGGTGGAAAATGCTAAACTTTTAGCAGCATTCAATCTGTGCAACTTTTGACTGTCCGGCAGAGAAGGGTAAAGAATTTACGGCCTTTTCATTAAATCAGGGATTTAACAACCATTTACAGGCCTTTAGAACAGGCATAAGGTATCGTTCTCTCAAGATGTTTTTTTATGGCTTAATACTCGTTTTGATAAGAAAGTTTGGTGTAAAAACATGTAAGTGTTTATAAGTATTTTAAAAACACTAACTTTATGTCCAAGTTATAATCGTATGTTGCAAAACCTCCTAAGCTTTATTGATGAAGCATTAGATCACTGGATAATTCAGTGGTTATAGATCAATATACATAAGAATTTTAGGATTGCTATTTAAATTCATTCATCGGTATGTATTTTGTAACATTTAAAACAATTAAAGTTGGCAGGATTTTGCTGTCATAAAATCAAAGTAAAACCTATACAATTTGTGATATATTTAAGAATAATGGGAACCTTCGTTACTTACCTTACGCTGATGTCTGCCGCCTGGGGAATGCAGCTTTGTCCTCGACTCTATGTTCCATCGGGCCAGTTGGATCTTAGACTGCAGATCTCCAACATTGCAAGCGCTTTTTTGGCGGCCAATCTTTATACTTTATTCACGATGCTGATTCTACTGACGCCCTCGAAAATGTTTACCATCCAAACGGGACGAAACTTCAAGTGCCTCTTTGTGACTCCCTATTTGCTGCAGTTCGTCAGCTGTTTCTGGGGCACTGTTCAAAATGTCAAGGAGCTCCTCACTTCACCAGATATGTTGGTGCTCAAGAATTATGTCCCAGCCCACCTGAAAATGATTCTGATCCTCGGACTGCAGCTCCTGGCAATGATAGAAATGGGCTTTGTCTTATTCTACAGCCTGAAAAAGGAACCCCACCAGGAGGCAAAAAAAATTAAGCAAAATGAAGAGGAGGGGCTGCAAAAACCAGGAGCTCCAAGAAGGAATTAAAGCTCCTTCCTTCCGCCAAGCCAACTCCTTTCAACAATTAGTAGCGGATTATTTGATTAGCACGCTAATTGCCTTGTCCTCTCAACACCGCACCAAATAAATTTTGTGAACACTTATTTCTTATCAGCTGCAATAAAGGCGAGCCAAGCGGGATTAAAGCCAACTGGGTGGCGCAGGATTACAAGTCCTGCGGCGAAAACTTGCGCCCAAAACTTTCGACACCTCTTGGCGGCGTGGAAATTGCGGAAAACTTTTTAACCAACCAAGGAACACAACACTTGTCGTGGCGCGTGCGATAAGCCAGCGACGCATTTTTAATTGCCAAAGTCCTTGGGACTTGAGGCCAACTCAAAGGACTCGCTTAAAGCAACCTTTAAAGTGTCATAAATATCGCGGCGTTAACATTTCCTACAGCACTTTTAATTGTCTCGCGGTTGGGGAAATAAAAGGAAAGAAAAAAAGACGGCCATAACATAAATCTCAGTGCTCAGTGCCGGGAGAACATGTCGTATGCTTAATATTTTTCACTCAACTCGCGAAAAAATGTCAATGCCGGAAAGCGTTTAGCATTCGCTTTTTTCTCTGTTCGCCGTGGATTTAATTAGCCTCAAAATGTCCCCGGAAAATGGCAACCTGGCATGCCACCTGGCAATGTGTCCTCGCTTTTCAGTCGGCGGAGGGTCAGTCAGGATAAGCCAAGGAAGTGGCCTCCCGGCCAAGGAAGGAAGTTGCATGTTCGGCCTCAAGTTCAATTTGCTGGTTCTAGCCACATTTTTGGACAGCCAACGAAGGTTTAGGTTGGGAAAAAACCGGCTAAGGAAAACATTCAGATGAGAGATGGGAACTTGAATCATAATTTGTTGGTTTTTCCTTGAGAAACTGTTTTTCTTAACGACAGGTCTGTTGTGAACCGAAGTTATTACTGCTTGGTAAAATAAAAATTAAATACTTTAAAATAAATAAATAAATAAAATTAAATGTGGTATATGAATTTCGGAAAAAATTGAGTCTCACATAAATAAATATCTAATGAAAAATGTCAGCAAAATATTAAATGGAATGTATTTGAAGAATGAATTAACAACAATATTTTAAGTAATTTAATTGAAATGAAAACATGGCATATTTTATGAAATTTTAAGATGGATTTCTTGGAGTACAATTTAGATAAACTTGAATTTATTTAATTAAAATAAAAGCATTGCCTACTTTAAGTAATCTTTATCTTGATTTCTTTGTATGACAATTTAAAGTGAATAATTGCCCACTTTAAGGAATCTTAATGTGAAATTTTTGGAAGCAGAATTTAATTAAATCTGAAAGAATTTAATTGATAATAATAATTGATAAAATAATCTAGTTTTATTGGGAGTTTAATTAAGTTTTTTTCAGTTGAGCAACTCTCTGATCCAGTCAAGCAAACGAAAATCTATTTTATTAAAATAAAACAGCTCATTCTCACCTAAATCTATTCTGCATGTTCCTTGGCCATTAATGCAACATCTACGACTATGAACTGCTGATCGTTATCATGGCAATTATAATTTTCTGCCTTGAGCAGGCCGCTCTATTGTTAATTTGACTTCATTTCCAGGTGGAAAATACCAGGAACAATTGCGGCTAAGTGGTTCCATGCGTTGACACGCCCAACTGGAGCAGCAATTACCTGGGAATAATTAACGCTGAGGCATCGCAATCTAATTGCCGAACGGGCACGCTTGTGTGATCATCTCGCTGTTTTCCGATCCCGATACATAGTCATTCTGTGGATATATACTCTATATTATAACCCCCATCCCATCCATAGCGACGTGACAACCTCTGCAACAAGTGCCACCTTGACTTTTCGCTGGGGGCGTGGCACATGCCAATGCGATGTGATGATGATGTGAAGCCGCGTGTTCAGTAAGCGATTATTTTTTCAGTTGAGCATTTCTTCAGCGCGAATTGTTTTCATTTCGTGTGTTTTTTTTTTAACGTCGTCGCTGGCAGCTATTTATTGTTTAATGAAGCGATTTGTTTGTTGTCATTATGCGTCGATGCGTTAAAACATTTTCGCTTTATTTTTTCTACTCTCGAAAAATTGTTTTTGCACGGCCGCAAAGCGAGAAAATTGGGAGAGTGGGTGTGTGACGATGGTGGAACAGTAGATATGGAAGCAATAGCCTCGGGTTGAAGTGGTTGGGATTTTTTGGCACATCGTCGTTGGCTCAGGTGGCTTTGGGTGAGTGGATGCGGGTGGGCGAGGGCTAAGCGGTAAGTGGTTGGAGCGAATTCTAAGCGCCGTTGTCGATGTGTGAATTCCAAACAAGCTGCGGCAGCTGTTGAACATCAAGGCAGAGATGGAGAAGTAAAAAAAATATTGTTGGAATTGTTCTGCAGTTTTTTTCGTGGCGAAATATAAAGTGGTAAAGGATTTTACTAAATTTCGAGAAGTGCAGAGGAGGGAATTCTTTAGGGCCCTTCTCTGCGCTTCTCAAAAAGGCTACCTCTCTAACTTCTCATAAACTTTTTCCCTTTAGAACTTTTATTTATTATATTTAGTGTATTATATTTTTGAAATCCAACCCTTCAGACATTTTTTGTATGGTTTTCCTTCACAGAACATTTATCATAGGCAACTGGGGTGCCCAAGCTCCTTCCTGCTCACATCATTGACTTAATTCCACCTTGACATTCTTTCGACTTGTAGCTGAGAACCCACATCAGCGATCTCAGACATGCTAACTAAGCCCTTCACCTCGATGTGGATGTGGATGTGGATATGCTGATGCCACCGTGGGCGTTTGTCTCCGCCTAATCCGCTTTTAAAGTAAGTAAGAAAGTAGAAGAAGAGAAAATAAAACGCAAACCGGAAATCACAAGTCAAGTTGATGAACTGTCGGTTGCTGTCCTCGGTTGAAAATCGGGCAGACGCACACAAAAGACATGGCACCTGCAAAAAACTTTGCAGACACATTTGGACCCTTTGCCGTTTGTCCCGTTCTCAGTCCCATTCCGAAACTCATCCCCCTTGTCCGTTAGAGATTTACGCATTTATTTTGCATTTTTTATTTACCGCACAAAACATGCGCGCAGATTTAAGCAAAAATCGCAGGCAGAAAAGCAAAAGGCAACGAGTTGAGAGTAGAGTTGTGGAGTTGAGTCGGTTAGACACATTTTTCGGTTCGCTTGTCGATTTGCCTGCGTTGACATGACAAAAGGCGCAGATCTGCATACATTTGCATGTCATTGGACCTCGCTGGATCGCATCATCGGGCAAGGACACTGAAACTGAAATCCCCCTAAGACATTCGGGTATTGCTACAGTACAAGCGGTTTGCCCACGTTAACAATATGTTAAGTTGGCCTAAGACAGCCTCGGAAACTCCATGCAGATACATTTCCAACCTCGGCCTCAACGAGTTAATCGCTTAATGTCGCTCCTCCTCCTCGGGCTTTTGAGTCATTTGTCAGCTGTCTGTTGTGACTTTTCAGGAGGTTTTTCCCCTTTGGGTGGGAGGCATAATTGTAATTTGTTTGAATTAACCAGTGAGATCTAGCCATTGACAGGCAGGCCTCCAAAGACCAATAGTCACCACTTGAAAAATACCCAAATTTATTGCCGGTCTCTCGGCCATTAACAAAAGTAGCAAATTGCTTTTGGCTGGTCAGCACTCGAGGCTAATGTCCTCACTATTTACTGACCACCTCCCCCTGCAAAAGGTAATAAATATCAAAAGCACCCTGGAGGCAAATATTTACTTTAAAATTGAAACCTCCAACCCGCTCGCAGTTTTTCCCTGTTTGCTCAAGCTGCGTAAGTGCGTAAAAGGGTTGGCAGGATAAAAAACGAAAAAAAATTGTGGGAAAAAGAAGCCTTTAATGGCCTCGCTTTTTGATGTTTCCTGAGCCGTGGGTGTTGGCAGGCAATTGGCCAACTCCCCCAAGTCCACACATCAATAGATTTCCAGGCTCTATCTTAGCCTATCTATCAAGAAACGTTGTGTGCCAAGCTGAAATTCAATTTGATGCTATTTTCGGAATTTGTATTGCCTGCTAAATTGTTTTTATAGGCCTTTCGAAACCAGCCAGAAGCTCCTCTTCCGGGGCACTTTAATTTCTTTATTTTCACTGTATTTTTTCTGGTCCGGTCTTTTCCGTTCTGTCGGTTGTTATCTCACTGCTCGCTGTTGTTGCCGCAATTGCCAGACCATAAAAATTAACAATTAACAGAGCGCTCGAAATGAACAATCGCAAATCGCGGCTTACAAAATAGCCGTGGAAATGCCATGATATAAAATTGAAAAAATGGCGTGTCACAGAGGGGGAAAATGGGGTAGAGGAACTTATGGAAATGAGAGGTTGTGAATTTCGGAATGCTCTATAATTGTTAAGGGGTTTTGTGGTGAAGCTACAAATGATATAACATACATTTTTATCATTCAATAGATTTTTAAATTTTTAATACATTTTGTATTTTTTAAGGCTATCTATATTTATCTAAATATAACCTGTTCAATATTGGTATAAAAAAAATTTAAAAAACAATAAAGAAAAAAAGTTTTGTCCTCCTTATTCCTAGGAAGCAAAAGCTTATGAATAGAACTTAACATAAAATTAAATTAGGTAAATTTATGATTTTGATTTGATTTTCAAAATATAATTTTTGAGATAACAATTTCCTTAAATTGTTTTACAAACACATTGAAATTAGATTAAGTTTTTTTTTTTCTTATCCTAAAATCTTTGATAGTTGATACACCCTATATCAAGCTCCCGCTTCATATAGAGCATAATTATGAGACGGAAGACTGCAAACCGTGCCGACCGGACCGAACGGACAGCGCGGACAAAAAGGGTTATGAATGTGAAATTGTCATGCAAGAATTAGCCATGTTCTATGTTCTGGCCACGTCGCGAGTATTTCGTTACATTTTATATTTATTTTTAACCCGTTTCTCCCCCTATTTTTTTTTCTTTGTTGCTTTCGCCGGTTTTGTGGCTAACCGTCACGTCAAGTAAGCCGACTTTTTATGGCTCCATTCGGAGCCCGGAATGTCAGCAATTATTTCCGAAATGCTGGAAAAACATTGCTAAATGTTTGCCATGTTTGCCTGACGCTCAGGAAACGTAAACATTTAGTGTAGTCGGTGTAGGTTCGCCCACTCTATAAGCAGAAGCCCATCCCATCCCCAGTTTTCCCACCCTTCCCCATCAAACTGGCCAAGTCACCTCATATGCATTCATAACTAACCCGATGGAAAATGCATTTTAATGTGCGCAAAAATCCAATTTAAATTCAGAGCATTTTCTCTTCGCTCTGCTCTTCTTCAGCTCGGCAGACGCAGCATGCAATCACAAAATTAGTTGGCGACGAGATAAGAATTTTAGTGCTCTGCCACATAAAAATATTATACGTATATATATATTCGTGATATAGGGAGTAATGCGTATAAATCAACGAAATAGGGGAAGCAGCAGCTGCAAACAAATTCCAAATAATTCCTGTGAGCGACGTGGTAAATTCATTTGACAAAATGCACAAAAAAGCAATTTCGAGCTGCAGACAAATTGAAATATACGCAAGGAGCAGGTGCCGCTCGTAGGGGGCGGTGGGCAGTGGGCGGTGGGCGTGGTGCTGCAGTGACAGTTGGGTAAATAAATATGTACAAATATACATATATATAGTAGGAGTATATAGGGGAAAAGGCGAGGCGACATGTATTTTGAAGAAGAAGAAATTTTTGCAGCCACCCCCTAAAAGTATGCTACGAAAACATCCGAAGCTGCTGCTGCTGCTTCTTCTTCCCCCGGCTGCCGTATGTGAGAGGCTCCTACGCCTGTGTATGTGTGCTGTGCGATTCGCCATTCGCGCGTTGAAAATAGGAGGAGCTGAGAAAAACTTTCCATGCGCAGTTCAAAGTGCCAGCCACGAAATATGAACGGGAAAAAGGCGCTTAAATATTGGAAAATAACCGAAAAACTACTTGGCCAAAACTCTATGAAATTTTAGCAGCTTATTTGAGAAACTTTTCAATGGCTGAAAGCAAAAAATTTGCATTTTACGCGAAATATAAATTACGAATTCAAAAGGCATGCATTTTAAGTTGACTTTTCTCAACAAGTTCACTTTAAATTGAATGAAAAATATTTTAAGTATGTATGCAATTAAAGCAATTTTAATGTTTTATCTTCAATATAGAAAACATAAATTTGTATACTGTTTGTCAACTAAATAATACATTTATGTTTTTTATATTTTTATAAAATTTGGCATAATACTTTTAGAGGTTATTTTAGGAAAATATAACTCATCCTAATATTTTAACAATTTAAATTCGCAGCTTTATTAGTTGTATAGTGAGTTAGACCTTATTTAATCCTTCCGTAAATGTAATTTTCCTTTAAATCTAATTTCCAACTTATTTAAAGCTTTCAACCATGATTTTCATCCCCTTCCCTTAATTTCCAACTTTTTTTTGTTACTTTTCCAACTAATGCGGAAAAGGCGGAGCTCATTGCCTGTCATTTGGGTTTTGCCGCCCCTTTGGGGTTAAACCCTCGGCAGACAGGTCTCCCGCTGCGATAGATATCTCTGGCTATTAGTACAAAAGTCAGGTCTGGAAGCCAAGTGAGTGAACTCCAAGGTATCGATGGCATCGATGGCCCAACAGGCCGTTTAGCGCCATCAGACAATTCCCGCTGGCTCAGCGGCATTCACGCGTGCGCAAACGGGTTATAGGGGGTTATATATATATATGGTATACGATCAGGGAAAACAGGATGAATGCAAGCTGGGAGCACCCAACAACAATCAGTCGATTGTCACAGATATTTGTCATGTTTCTCTGGCCAAACTTTCCCTGCTGTTCTGGCCTGCAAAACGTTGTAAAAATGTCAATTGCATTTTCAGCCTGGCTTTTTTTTCGTCTCTGCTTGCTCCCGGGTCTCTGGTCTCTGTTTCTCTGTTCATCGATCGGATTTCATGTAATTACATTGTTTTCTGATTCATAATTAATTCGATCTGTTCTCTACTCGAGCAGCCCGCATTTTTCTGAGCACTCCGACTGATTTTTACATGAGCTCGCTGGCAATCGAACATTGATAGTTACTGAGTGATGATTTAATGAGGCAAACGTGGCATGTTGTGAATGAAATCAATTTTGTGAATGTGCAGAATGGCAAAAACAATGCCAGCGCACGAGGGAAACATCCCAGGACGGAAGGCGAAGGACGGACGGCGAACATACATAGTTGCGAGTACGACTCGGAGCATAAATATCTCCAGTTGGGTGTTGTAATGAGACTTATGAATCAATGCAATGTTGATTGAGTCGAGCTGGTTCTTCGGCAGCCAGAGCAGCTGCCAATGTGTTTCCCTTATTAGCCATATTGCAACAAGTCTCTGACAGACTGCCAGTCATGCCTCGAAATTCTTTTCTAAGTCCGCGAAAGAATATCACTAAATTTGTTAGCAAGTGCAAAGTTTTGTTTACATTTTTAGGGGCATTTTAAAAATATATTTTGGTGTAAAATGATTAGGTTGAAAATATGACAAGCAAACAATTTTTAGGTCCTTATTTTAATAATAAAACTGCGAGCAGCCAGGATTTTTAGAATTATAAAGCTTGCTTTTTTTTTTCTCTTAGCCAGAGTATAAATAAATACATTTTCATTGGTCTCTTTATTTTATGTTTAAACCTGAGCTATATTATCTTGATATTATAATGTTTGTTTAATAATGTTTTTTAATATTTAGATATTTTAAATGTTTTGAAAATGTTACTACTACACTTATAACTAAGATATGGTATATGTAATAACCACAAGATATGTTATATGTAATAATTTGATTAAATATGGAAACATAATTTAAACTTCTTTAAAACTCCCATTCGTTCAATATATTCATAATTTCCCTTACCTTTTTATCTCCGAAATCAAATCTGCCTGTGGAAAACCACAAATAACGCCACTTTTTTATCCGCAACGCACGACTTGTGATTGACAAATTAATGCGGATCACAAATCAACACCTCAACATGTTAATCATATCAGAAAAGCGGGGTGGGGAAAAAAGAAGACCCTGAAAGTGAACCCTCTCGGAGTTGCGAGAGCCACAAACCCCTGGAAAACAAAAATTAATTAAAAACATCAACAGAACGCGTCGAGATTTACAAATGTCTCTCCTTGGGCCGCTGGAATTAGTTCAGATGATGATGGTTTCCTTTGCTGGGAAACGGGTTCGGGTTTTTCGGTTTTCGAGTGGGTTAGTGGGTGGTTGGTAAATTCCCAGTCACACCTTTGTGCTGATGGCTTGATAAACGACGACCGCAGATTCATTCATGGTTCACGAAACCGTGAACCGTTCTCTAATCAGCAACCCTTTTGTGCGAGCGTTCGCCCCGAAATTGGGTTGGTTTTATTTTATTTCCCTCAGCATTTTTTTTATTTTTTGATATGCAGATTTTGAAATTCCGAAGAGGAAAAAAAATAGAAAGGGGACCAATGATGATGTCATTCGGTGGCTGACAAAACGCTTGACTGATTACACTTGTATCTGTTTTGTGTACAGGGCTCAATATGCTGAAGGATATGAAGGATTTTAAATTGTCGGTTGACTCCCTTTGGCTCCTTTGTGTGGCTCGGGTGATGAATTTGGTTTATTGAAAGGCGTCAGTGCGTGAAATGATGTGTGTCAATTGCATGAATGCCACGGCATTTCGTATCCCACATCCTTTTTAGCTTCCTCCGACGGCAACTACAACTCACTCCGCAATTTTTGTTGTCGAGTTGACAGCGATTATGCAAATCGTTTGAGCTGGCGAGATAAAACTGCATTATTTTTTTTTGAAAGGCTTTGTCCAGGTCTTAAGCTGCTTTTCACCACCTCCAACTTAAAGTTCTTCCTTGGCCGAAAAACTACACGAAAATTTGCATTGTTGCTGGAATTTTCAATTTATATGCTAAGCAAAATGCAGAATGTTCTCGAAACTCGCTGTGCAGTTTTAATAAGCAATTAAAACTTGATCGCTGATGGAGTGTAGCCTTCTGTGTTCTATCCCCTCTTTAAATCGACGCACAACCATATGTGGCTGTCATTAGGGCCAACACCATTTAATTGGCTCGGTCAGCTACAAATTTATTGTTTTCATTTGTCGTGTGTCCGAAAATCAACCGCAAATTGCCGAACAAATGGTACAAATTGTTTAAAATTGCATCGCTGCCACCTCCACGCCTCATCGCACACCCCGATCGGAAATTGACCCCTGACTCAGAGAGAAGGGTGCATTCTAATGTGACCACTGGCCAGTGACCATCAGCCATCTCATCACCCCCGTGGAACCCCAAAATGCGTGTCATTAAAATAATTGATACGCTTGTTCGAACAACGCCTTTACACCAATCTAATTGATAGCTGTCCATGGGACAAAAGTGTGCGCGTGATTTAATTTTATTGCTCCCCCGTTTGTCCCTCTTAATTAGTTAATAGATTCGATTTTCTTTTTATTTTCGGGCGGGGGCGGGGGCTTCTCTAAAATTTATACAGGGGTAGTTATTGTAGTTTATGGGCGCTCGTAAAATGCTTGCCAAATTTGTTGACAAGTCAGCAATTAATTTTGAGATTAATGACAGAAAGAAGAGATGTAAGTTGGGGGAGTTGGAGAAATTACATTGATGCGCAGGATGAAGTGAAGTGAACAAGTGCCGACTTATAAATGCACTGAAAAATTGGGAATATTGTTAAAAAAAAGAAGATCCACAAGAACAATTTACAATAATGTTTTACCAAAAGTGAAGGGATCAGCAATCAAAATGTCTGTTAAAAAATATAAAAATTAATAAAAATAATTGCCAAAATAAAAACATTAAAATTAAAACAGGAAATACATGGCTTAAAAATACATATCCTAAAATTAACTTATTTATATATTCTATTCTATTATATCCCATTTTTTAATTCATTTAGACTTGTTTATCACTTCTAAACGGGCTTTTATAGGACTGAAATAGGATATAGGTACATTTATTCTTCAAAAATATTATCCCATGAATCACATAGAGTTTTTGATGATAGTCCATCTTGCCATTTCTGGTTGGATAAATCTCAGATAATTTTTGCTGGCCAGCAAAGAGCTTCTGTTTTATGTTGGCTCCGCTCGGTCGGAGCCATAAAACTTTTTCGCCGCCTGGCTTTTTAATCTTCTCCAGCTGAGAGTGAGTGGATTTCGCGCTGCTTATCAGTTGCGTGTGTAATTGTCGTATAGAAATTAACAAGAGCAGGGGGCGAAAATGGCGCTGCCAATGGGAAAAAGGGAAAGAAGAAATGAAAACGAAGGAAATGGGAAGAAATCTGGGAAGTTGAGAGCTCGAGATGCGTTCAAGTGGCGAGATAAAAGCCCTCGAGCTGAGTTAATGACTTCCAGACTCTGTTGGGGGTTCGACTTAAGACGCCATTTTTATCGCAATTGTCCTTGCTGGTTTCTGCTGCCACTCGAAGGACTCTTATTCCACTTCTGATTCGCAATCTGCTGCTTTTCTGCTGGCTTTTCTGTCCATGATGCCAAGTGAGCGTGGCAAATGTTTTAATGGCGAACGCCGCGACACTCGAGTGCAGGAGTCCCATTTCCATGATATCCTGCCATTGCTTTGATTTCGTCCTGCTAATGAAATCACGTCCAGATTCCATTTCGGCCACGCCTTGAATAAATATTCCGCACAATGCCTTTGATATTTCAAATAAATTTCTATTTGAATTTTAATTGCCCACCAAATCGGTTTTTTTATCCTGCACACTAACATCAATCATAATCGATCAGTCAGGGATTTGCCTGATGATGATTGTCCGCAAATCCTTTGTCGTCCTGATGGATGCCTTTTTAAATGCATTCTAATGCGGGACGGCCCAAAAAAGTGAGCTATGCTTCCATATATGTGAGCCGGGTCTGCTGAGCATATCATATGATGTGTCCTGTGTCATGTGTCCTGCATGTCCTGCGAAAGTCTTTGTCTGGTCCTTGAGAGCACTCAGCACTTGGGACAGGAGCAGGCTCAGTCACACTCACTGGCAGCAACTTGCAAATTATTTGCATTTCAAACTTTTGTTGATGACATTTTTCATGAAAATTTTAATGTGTTTTACTTTTTTTCGTGTGTCGCTTAGGACCACCGTTCGTACCTGGCCTCACTCACATTCTCACACACTTTTGCGGATATTAATATATGCAGGGCCTGGCTTTTAACACTCATATTCCAAAAAGTGGGAGGGAAAACTTTTTCCACACGAGGATGCGTTTCGTAATGAAAGTTGGGCTGCGGGAAAAGTCGGGGAAACATTTTCAATATTCATGCGCCACTGTGTGTGAGTGTGGGATGTAAATGTGGCTGTGAAACTTTTAACATTTGTATGAATATAATTTAGAATAAATAAAAAAAGAAATCCCTGCCATCACTGTGTCCAGAAAAAGGCAACACAAATATATTAAAATTCCATTAAAAAGAAGGAAGTACGAGAAATTCGCACACATTTATGGTATGTGACAAAACGGAAAGGAAATATAAATGGCTTAAATACATTAATAAGGAAATATTAAATAGAAAGATTATAAAATAGTTTTTCCTTAACATCATGTTGATAACATAGATTTATTTTAAAAATATTAAATATGTGATAAATATTATTATTTATTTAAAGATCTTTTTCAAATAATATTTATAAGTAATGTACAAATGTTTTTATATATAAACGCTTAACAATTAGGACCATTTTGCCCATATAAAACTTAGTAAGTGATAAAAATAGTCGTACTAAGAGATCCTCGACAGGATTTGATATTTTCTGGCCGTTGTCAGTCGCACTCGTTGTCCCTTTTTGAGTCGACTTGGTCCTTGTCACAATTATTGTATAAATTAACGTCACAAACAAATGTTACAAAAGTCGCCAATGAAGTGGAATGATGCGTAGAGCGTTAAACTCCCACCCCGAAACCCCCTCCCCCCGTCGCTGTCCACCGATCCACCCTCCCTCGGATTGACCCCCAACCCCTAACCGCAAATGTGCCTAATTTTTCGTTGTTATCCTTTGTTGCTGCTGTCCTCGATTTGTCTGTCCTTCGGAGAATGGCGGTCTCCTAATAATGCGTAAAATTTAATGCACCATCCCGAGGTTTCGCTAGGCAAACAAGCTTCACTTCACTCTACTCCAATCGCGACAAGTGATTCCGAGATTTACGACTTTTTGGGGATGGTCCTGTCCTAGTCCTTTGGCACGGGTGTCCTTTTTGTTGTGCTAATGTTTGGCGTTTTTATGGCTTGCAGCAAATTTGATTTATTGGCAGAACTTCGCAAAGTTGTGTAAAGTTTTTTGAAGGAGAGTTCATCATATAATTGATGCGATTTGCGGTTCATAAAGTGCAATTGCCTGTAAAGTGACAAAAGCCAGGCAAGACAAATGCTCTAACACACATGGGAGGATATTTTTGTGGCCTCACAAGAATGGCATTCACTTAGTTTATAGTAGAAATATCATTTCTTTATTGTATGCCCCTGCAAGCCCATATTGAAACCGATGATTTTAGCTCTTACCAAACAAGTTTAATTAAAATAAACATTATTTAAATGTAATTTTTAAAATAAAAATTCAGGGTAATTTTATCATCTTTATATTATCATTATCATTAAATATTTTATAATCTCTACGAAAAAACATAAATTCAATTATGTTAATTTCAATTTTTAAAATTAAAATTTAGAATAAAAGTTTAATAGTTAAATCATCTTATTAAATTGAAAAAAAGTCTAAAAATGTTTTAGAAATATCTGAAACTTTTTTATTATCTACACAGAAGCGTTGGAATTTTATGTTCCCAAAGACAGTTTAAACTAGATCAGATCACCTTTCGGATCGCCCTTCTCCAAACCGAACTGTGTCACTGCAAAACGTTGGTCTGTTGTTTGTCTTCCCGGGAGATCTGCTCATTTCCCATGCCAAACGGCATGGATACAGATACAAAACCCAGACGACAACGACGACGACTTCAAGTCGGCCTCATTAGGTGACCCAAAGTGTCCGAAACTATGCAATTTACATGCACAGAAGCCCCTCGGAGATAGAACCCACGAGGGCCAATAGACCGTGGAAGATAACAGCGGAACTGGAACTCAAACCGAACCGACCGACCGACTAGACACACTAAAAATACACCAAAAAGCCAGTCCCGAGCGAATTATGTTGTACTGGGGGCTTTCAAAGGGGTTGGAGGAGCTGAGTTGACTATCCCAAAGATCGTTGCGGGGCGATACATAAAATTTGAATGCGTTTTGCATACATTAACCCACTGTTGCCCACTGTGGTGCCCACTGTGCCCCGGGGGTGACTCTGACTACGGTGGGTAACGGTGGTCAGCAGTTGACCAACGGCGACTAGAAAATGTGTTTATTAAATTTTATGATTATTGGCCGGCAATTGAGCAGCTTGCCTTGGGAATGTGTCTCCCCGTATTTTTACCACCATTTACTCCATTTCGATTGTGAAAATTGAAATTTTATGCGCACAAGCTCCGAAGAGAAGACCCTTTCCATAAAACCAGTCGAGAAATGGCCTGAAATTCTCACGCGTAACTGGAGCAGTTTTCGGTTTGCGTTGGCAATTCAATTTACGTTTCCGAAATGCTAATTAACCCGGCCAAGAAGTAGAAGGTTTATTTTTGGGTGTTACACATGTTCCACCGTTGTTTTGGGATCTGCCTAATGTGCCACAAATTGAAAGTCATTAAGATTTTACGAGGCCCCCTGAAAGAACTGTAAACACGTTCCGACGTTCCCTTTGACAGACATCAATCAGTGGCTCATTACGAATGCACAAGTTGGCTTTAAGAAAGCGCCTAGCGGACTTTGGTCTAGTTCTTAAAGATGAGAGGTGTTTTTTGGTAAAGGAAAACTAATTAGAGAAATATTTTGGGGAGGCGGCGGCGGTTGGTACACATCGCTGGACAATTTCGAACGCTCCTCAAATTGGCAACTAAGCAAACTTGAAAGCTGACAGAGCTGGTCCATCCAGTCAGCAGTCAGGTCTACACGCCCACTTTTTCAGGGGGACTATTTGTTGTTGTGACTGCTTCGTTATGCAAATTTCCCGCAGAGCTAAAAACAGAAAAAAAATACAGAAAACCATCGTGAAAACAAAAGACAGAAATGAAAATTTTGAGCTATATAATGGTAAATATATATATCTTTTATATATAAACCGAATGCAAATTGTATATAAAGAAATGCCGGAAAAGACAAATAACATGGATGGACGACAACAAATTTAAACGACGGATTTCTTTGGCTCCCATCTTTGTTTTTTCCCCGCTTCTGCGGAATAAATAATAAACGTAAACGAATTAAAAACGCTGGCCGAAAAACGAGAGGAAGGTCCTCGAACTGAAGTCCTGTCCTTTCGATATTTTCCAGTTTACTTCGGTGGCAAGGAGAAATCATCAAAGTTCTCCTCCGACTTGGCTTTGGTTTTTGTTTACTTAAACCAAGTTTATGCGGCTTTCAATTAGTTTTAATTGCAATTCCTTTTGGCCGAAGAAAAGCAATTGGACTTTTGCGTTTAATTAAAGTTTTTCGAAGCAATGCTGATTGCGATTGAGTTGGCAAGAGTTAAGATAAAGAGATTATGTTGATTATTGAAAAAGGGCCATTAAATAAAGGATTAAATATGTTAAAATATATTATTATTTGTTATAATACTGTTGGGGCTTGATAAAATACATTTTTGTAATTGTACAAATAAAACTACTTTTTAAATTTAAATATTCCAAATTTGCTGGATAAATTAAAATATTTGTGCTTAAGTTTAAATAGTTTTTTTTAATAGCACTTTGAAATATTCGATTAAGTTAAGTTCGATTAAGTTATTCCAGTTTGCCAAAAAGAACGAGTTGCAACTTCTGGCGATATCTTTGGCTAGAGTAATTGTTCCCCTTCAGCTGGCATTAAGGGAACATTTTATTCAATTGCGGCCAGCGTAGAAAAACAAATAAAATTTATTTTTCTCCTTTTGGTGGTCACTTTTGGAAGAGAGCATAAAATAAAATGAAATGATGCGTTGAAAGCAAACAGGGAGCCCTCGGCTACTTTCCTCTAAAAAAGGGGGCGGCGCCAATCCATGTGTGGTTGCCAAAGGATGATTCGTATTCCGGGGTATTCGGGGTGGACTGGAGTGGGATGGTATAACGTTTTTGGCTCAATAGATACATGGTCATGGGGTCCGGGGCCATTTGATGATTTTTGCGTCACCGTTGGTCAAAATCATTTCGAGCGCAAGCAACTGGAAACTGTATAAAAATAATGAAAAAGGGAGCGAGAAGAGCGCAGCAGCGTGGCAACGAAAGCAACTTGAAATAAATGGTCAAAAGAAATAAACAGTCCCATAAAGAATAATCATTCAGAATTCTGCTGAATTATGCATGAGGCAGACGGTCCGTGGTCCATTGGTCCACAGTCCACTGTCCATCGTCCAGGAGCAGCAAACTGGACGCCACTCCAGAGGCGGGGGCAGTCCAAGGAGCAGCAGGGGGTGTGGCACTCACATATGCGAAAAGCCCCTCCCGAAAACCCCAGCCCCCAACCCACTCGCTGAAGCATCATTTTCCTCTTTATTATCTGTTTGCTTAGCTGTGAGTGTGTGCTGGATTTTTATCAGCCTTCTAAGCAGTTAGCTGGGCACAGCGAGAAAATACTAATATTCATTTTCGTTCTTTATACATTTTTAAAAATAGCAATATAACAGAATTTTCTTCAGAGATTTCAAATCTCAGTTTGCACGAATAAATAAATAATTATTTTCATTGTTAAGCAAATTGAAGCTTAAAATATTTTTCTAAAATTCTCACGATCAAATAAATATATAAAAAGAAATTAAATTATATAAAACAAAACTTTTGGAGCTAACAAATCATTAAAACTTAATAATTAATATAACTCTGGTTGTTAATAAATAAAAATAAAAAGGGTGTGGAAATAAAATTTGAAAGTTTTTGGTATCTTAGTATTATGAATCATAAATTATGTGCTTAGTGTTTAGAAATCAGGGATATTTGTTTTTAAATTTTCGCCAAATGTTCGATAACCGTTGCTTAAATAGACTTTTTTTTCAGTGCATAAACCAAGTTCCTCTTCTATTTCTTCGGCGGAGGTGAAGCGTCAGAGGCGGTGGCGCTAGGAGTGTCCCGCGGAGAAAGAAGTTCGGCCTGCTCGGTGGCGCTTGGCCAAAAGTCAACCAACATTCGCATAATTTTCGATAAAGCTTTTCGCCAAATGAAATTCAAGTGGTTACACATGTCTCACAGCCACCCAACCCAACGCCCCAACCCAGGGCAGCGATTTTCGGTTTGGTCATTTTTCTTGGACACCCCCTATATAGCAGTTCCAGCAACCCCGACTTCTTTCCAAGTCATGCTCATTTCCACATTATATGCCGCATCTGATTATCTCCGTTTGTGTTGTTTGTTTGTCTAGTTTCTTTTGTACATTTCGTTTGTTTGCCTGATTGTTTGTTTTTTTTTTGCCGAAAAATACTGATAATAAAAGGTAATGATGGGGGGCCTACCTATATGGGTTATCTCTTTGTTAAAGGGCAGCAATGAATCGTCGGATTGGAAATGGAAACTTTAAGTTTTGATAAAGCAATTGTCAAGGGGATGCTAATTGTGATTGTTCAAAGATTACTCTCAATTTAGATTAGACAATTACAAATATTGTATTTTTTGTATACTCTTTATTTAAAATTAAAAATAATCCTTTGTGTTAAAACCATGTTTTGGAACGAAATTTTTAATTTCTAATTTTTCACTGCAAAACTCTGTAATTTTTCCATTATTCAAAATATTTACTCAAGCTGTGCGACAAGTAGTAATTAAAACTTTCCAGGTCTCGGCGACCTTATACAACATGTTAATAAATACGGCGGTGTTTTGTCTGGATCCCTCAGTTGGGCTCAGCACTTATTCGAATCGGTTTTGTAGGGGAGGGCGAGTGAAACCAACTTATCAGGTAGACAACCGCAGCAGACGCTTATGCCTGCGGTCGCTTCGATTGCATCAGATGAGGTGCGAAATCGCAATCGAAATCTGTGCCAAAGGGAAAAATAAAAATAATAATCGAAAATCAGTTGATCACATGGCAAAGTTTTTCCGAACCTATAAACAAGTGGCTTGTAATTAAATAGATGGACTGGCGGCTATAATTAGCACAAGTGATTAGTTGGCGACTGGAGTGGAATTTGTTTATTGTTTACGATCGGCAATCGTGCGATCGAGAGCAGATCGGATCGGATCGATCAACCCTCGCGTGATAGCGCTCCACTGGGGGCCTCTGTAAATAAGCGTATTTTCGCGATAGCACAGCCCATTTAAATTGCAAAAGAAAAACATTATTTAATCTGTTATTGTTTACGCCAAAAGTGTATGGAAGGAAAACACTTCTAAAATGCGTCAATGAACGCATTTTCCTTCATGCCGATAAGCAACAAAGTGTCAACATAGGGGTAGTGGGGATTATGTAAAAGCACCGAGAGAAAGAACCCTGTCTCCAAGGGGGGCCCTTAAAAAATAATTAAACTTTGATCTTGAAATGTGCATGTGCCAGCGCATTAAGCTGATAAGCAAGAAAATCAAAGGCGCACATGAGATGGGATCAATGCCGAAGTGAGATGTGTGATTTTGAAGACTAGACGGACATAATGCGGTCATTGAATCTTCGTGATGATCAAAGCCAAAACGTGAGAACAGAATTCAATGTTTATTTGGCATATTTGGCGTAAATCGAACGGGGGTTTCAAATTTCGCCCGACTTGCGTTTCTCGATGCGGTTGCCAGAGCCTCCGGAACCTTCCCGCTTCGTCGCGTCGCTCCAAGATTGCATTCCCAGCCCAACTGATAAGTACGAGTGAATATCAGCTGCCCGCCATATATGTATCGCCGATCGCCGATGATGATGATGATCGGAGGTTTAATTAGGCGCGGCTGTAACATGAACATTCATAATTCCGCTGGCATTCAATCAATGCAGACGTGAACAATTCCAGTGATCAAGTGATCGACTTAGCCAGCGATCTCGTGCAAAGTGTGCAGTGTCTCAATCCCACTCAATAACAATTTCCACAAAAGGTGGTCGCACAAGAAAATCGATACTCAAAGCATATAAGTAATTAAAATCAGAGGAAATCATGGCGCAAAGTGATTCGGGAAATTGCTGTGCCAAGCTCAGTAATGGTAAGAATAATTAATTAGTTAACTAGGCAGTGAAATAATTAATTGTGGCATTTCTGGAATAGATGAGGTCTGCTGCCAGCAGGCAAAGGATGTGGCTCCAAAGGACATATCGCCAAAAGTGTTTCCCGACAAAATCTACAAGTCCGTTCAGCCAAAAGGGGAAGATGCCACTGGCATGACCTGCGAATGCGGAGTTTTTGGAGCCATCGCTTGTGGGGATTATCCAACTCAGGTGAGCTGAAAGTTATTATGTGAACAATAACAAAAACAATCGAATAACAATAAATAAGTATTAATTAAAGTTAAACAATCAAAAGAAAACATCAAAATAATTTAAAAAAATTTGTTTGGCAATGACACACATTTTATTTTAAAAAAGATTTTTTAAATTGATTAAATTGATTATTTTTGAAATGAAAAATCGTGAAAACAATTACTTGGCAAAATATTATTTATTTAGATAGTTACATTTTTTTATAAGAATCATTTAAAAAAATTATGTGAAATGTGCGTCTCAGAAAAGTATTTACCACATAATCTTGTTAAATAATTCAAGCTTGAGAAAGATCACAATCACTAAGCAGCTAATAAATAATAAATATTACCAGTCTAACAGTAGATAACCGAAGCCACCGCCTACGATCTCCACCTTTGTATACGATTACCCCATGAAATGTCGATCACGAGAGATCAAAAACTGAAAACGATCATTGAGCCTGTCATAGCTAAATTCCATGCTGCATGGTCGTACGTCAGACGTATGCAAATCGGCTGGCAAGTGGGTCAATGGTAGGCCTCGTATCACAAATCCACTAGATCCATCGGATCTACCCCCTGCCGATCCTCTAACGATTCCGTATCTGTGTTTCTGTGGCCAATGCCCAGAGGCTGTGGTGGTGACGTCAATGAGATCGAATCGAATTGAATCGAATCCATGCACGCGGTTTGGTTTGCGGTTGTAATCTCTGTTGTTCATGTTTTTATTGCCAGCTGTAATGAAATGGAAAATAACAGAAATTGCTGGCGCATTCTCGATCGGGAAATGACATCCCGTTATCGGTTTTTCTTCTCATGTGACTGCAAGTCAACAGCCAAATTAAACTCACCTATTAAGCTTATTATAAAAGGATTTTTGTTTAGGGATTTTTAGATAATGTTTTGGGGTAGATCAACTTAGGGAATTTACCCTTGTTCAAAAAAAAATTACAAATATTTCTGGCATCAACTCTTACAGTTTTAAATCTTTAAATTCATTGTAAATATTATATTTGTATTTTTTATTACATTTATTAAGATACCTACAGTTAATAAGTAGGAAAAAATTACGTTATATTCTTAATTTTAAAAGTTTCGTTAACGAGTTACCACTTACTTATATAATAAAAATCAAGCCCTAGCTAAATGAGATTTTTCTGCTTTCAGCTGGACATAGCACAAATGATCTGCCTGGGTCTGGTGGCTCTGCAGCATCGCGGCCAGGAATCGGCGGGCATAGTGACGAGCCTGGGAAAATCCTCCAAGAACTTTAGTGTGCACAAGGGCATGGGCATGATCAACAATCTGTTCAACGACGAGGCGATCAAGAAGTTAAAGGGCAACCTGGGCATAGGACACACTCGTTATTCCACGGCAGCAGCCTCGGAGGTGGTGAACTGTCAGCCCTTTGTGGTTCACACTGCCCACGGAGCCCTGGCGATTGCCCACAATGGAGAGTTGGTCAATTGCGAATCCCTCAGAAGGGAGGTCCTGGAGCGAGGAGTTGGTCTATCCACGCACAGTGACAGCGAGCTGATTGCCCAATCCCTGTGCTGTGCCCCCGAGGACGTGTCCGAGCACGATGGACCCAATTGGCCGGCCAGGATCAGGCATTTCATGACCCTGGCTCCGCTCTCATACTCCCTGGTGGTGATGCACAAGGACAAGATCTACGCTGTAAGGGATTCCTATGGTAATCGACCTTTGTGCTTGGGAAAAATAGTGCCCGTGGATGCGGGACACGCGAATATCAACGATCAACTCGCTGAGGGTTGGGTGGTTAGCAGCGAGAGTTGCGGCTTCCTGTCCATCGGAGCCCGATATGTCCGCGAAGTGGAGCCCGGCGAGATCATCGAGTTGTCGCGGAATGGCTATAGAACGGTGGATATTGTGGAGCGACCCGATTACAAACGCATGGCCTTCTGCATCTTCGAGTACGTGTACTTTGCCCGCAGCGATTCCATGTTCGAGGGTCAGATGGTTTACTCGGCCCGCCTGCAATGCGGTCGCCAGTTGGCCAGGGAGTTCCCTTTGGATGCGGATCTGGTCAGTTCGGTGCCGGAATCGGGCACAGCAGCTGCTCATGGTTATGCCAGGGAATCCGGCTTGCCCTTCGGTGAGGTCCTGTGCAAGAATCGCTATGTGGGACGCACCTTCATTCAACCCTCCACAAGATTAAGGCAGCTCGGAGTGGCCAAGAAGTTTGGTGCCCTGGCTCAAAACGTTGAGGGCAAGAGGATCGTACTCGTGGATGATTCCATCGTAAGAGGTAATACCATTGGACCGATCATCAAGCTGCTGCGCGATGCCGGAGCCACCGAGGTGCACATCCGGATTGCCAGTCCACCGCTGCAATATCCCTGCTATATGGGCATAAACATTCCCACCCGGGAGGAGCTGATAGCCAATAAATTGAACGCCGATCAGCTGGCGGATCATGTTGGGGCGGATAGCCTGGCCTACTTGAGTGTTGAGGGTCTGGTGAAAGCCGTCCAGATGAACAAGGCCCATGTGAATCCGCTGAAAGCGGGATATTGCACCGCCTGCCTAACTGGCGAATATCCTGGCGGATTGCCCGAGGAGCTCAGCTGGTAGACTCCCGGGCGTTTATATCTCTTCTTTAGGTTTAACGTAGTTCGTAGCTTGAGTGTGTATATAAAAGAATATATATTTAAATTTCGGGTCTTTGACCCAGCACAAAAGCATTGTTTTTAATTAAACATTCAGGGGGGGAATTTTTTGTGGAGATAAGGAAAAATACGTATGAATTGAAATTGGGTCAGGAATATTCCAAATAAACGGGAATACTAAAAACAAATTTAAATTAAAAATACTAAAAATTAGGTTATTTTTATTTTATATTTTTTAATAACAGAAGTTATCAGTTGAAGCTCTTAACAAAAGATCAAATAGGTCTGCTTTCAGGTGTAGCAATTTTTTCAATTTTCTTTTCACTGGCAAAATTTAATTCCTGACTTTTATATGGCTTTCTGGCGGGTAAGAAACACATACTCTAAATGCTAATGGGCCACATCAACGTCTGATTATTTCCAAAACTGTCTAATGCCATAACTTCAATTCATTTCAATTTATATTTCCAAGCTTTGTTTGCCGAGGGATCCATGGGGAGGAAGTAAAGTCGCCCGCTTCCGGTTATAGCCGAGCTCTCAGATATGGCCTCATATCATACAATATGGTAATCGTGTTTGCTTTTTTCGCTCTGTCTCTTTCCGGCTCTCCCTTTCTCTCGGAGACTCCCCATTTGGGGCGTTGCAATGTCTAAAGCGGGGCGTTTAGGGCGTTTAATCCTGCGGAAGATGTCCTTGCGGTTGTGCAGAGGGGGCTATCCTTCGTGTCCTCTCTCATCGTATATAACTTTTTTTCTTCTTTTTATGACTCGCGCCGGGTACTGGAGTCAACAATGTCATCATTATTCTTGAATATTGTGTTGTATTTTCGCAAACAATTTCGCTAAGCTGCGCGGCATTGGCAAAGCCGGAAAAGGGGGTGGCAGATTTACGGGGGTGGGAGCGGGTGTCCTCTGGCTGAAGTGTGGCGAGGACATAAGAGAAGAAAATAATATGCACTGTCATTGTAACTCGCTTGATTAATTCTTGTGTAGGGTAACCATCCTTTGCAGTTCGGTTTTGGGTTTTTCTAAAACAATATTAATTAAATATAAATCTAAACGTGTTTAACAAACTTTTCAATTCAGCCCAACACTTTATATTTATTGCTTGCACTAAAATAAAACAATCAAAACTGCAATTTATTCTTTTAAAGAAAAATATTTGTTTTTAAATATAGTAAAAATTAAAAAAAAAAATGTTTTGCAAATGCAAATTACTTTTTAGTATTGCAATAAAATATTTTAAAATTAAATAAAATTCTTTCCTGGATTTTCTTTTGTTATTCGCCAAAGTTATAGAGCATTCTCTTCGTCCTGTCAGCTTTCTTTTTACGGCGGATCTCCTTCACCACTCCATCTGGGCACTCACCAAGTGGCTACATAAAAGAAACGACTCCTGGCAACATTGAAAACAGACGCTGGCACTTCTCTCCAACACACCAAGCGCCGTTTGCTGCTACAAGGATACAAGGCAAGAAGGACCAAGATATCCGTGGAAAAAAAATATATAGCGAGAAGCGTTTGCTTATGTGCGCCGTCGTCGATCACAAACACAAACATCCTGGGCCCACTGCCGCAGACAGTGACAACTAAGCAGAGCCATATTGCCAGGACCCAGATACACCCCCTTAAAACGCCCGAGAAACCACCAGAGAAACCCCCCACTCTGCGCCGCAAAACATGCTTTAAATTTTTTAATAACGCCGGGCTACAAGAGCGCTGACGCCCACGTCCGGACTTGGGATCCGGACTTGGCTTTCGTGCCCGATGACGACAGCCGGCCCCGCCCCTCCGCCCGTTCCGCCCACCGTCGTCATTTGCACAGAAGTTATGTAAATTAATGTTTACTTAAGTTCCCCATGTTATTTCTTTCTTTTTTCGCCTTGCACTTTCACAATGTTTCCTACTTCAAAAACAAAAGCAGACAGCGGGTCTAAAAATGGCTAGGGGGATTGGAAAAAAAATTGCAATAAATTTGGCAGCCGCTCTGCAATTTAATAAAAAGCTTTTCTTTGGCCGGGAGGGGGAAATATAAACAATCAAGCTTATTATTGAGTCAAATGGCTGAGTAAATATATGAGCCAAAATTATGGCAATGGCATGCAAATGTAACGGCCGGAGATGAGGATTATGAAGCCATTATCCAAACACTTGATGGGAATTGTCGCCGCAGAAATTTAATTTAAACATCAGCGCCGGAGGCATCGAAGCCATATCCTTCTGCCACTTGACACATGCAACAAGTGAGTGAGTGGCAGGGGGATAACCACACGAACCACAAGGAGCCGTCAAAAGGCAAACAAAGGACTCCTTGCTCCAGCTCGATGTCCTTCGCATTTCCCTATCCCGTTTTTCCTTCCTTCAACCGATAGGCACGCAAAACGTGCCCGGCATGCAAGACATGCGATGGCCAAAACGACAACGTATCAAATGTAATTTTCTGGCCAATAGAACACTTTGTGGCCTCCCAGGATCCCAGGAACATCCTTTCTCCAGTTCATTAGCAAATCAAACTTCCGTCGTTTCGGCCTCAAGACATTTGTGGCATGTGTCCGACTCAAAAAGGCACGAAATTCCTGTCCACTGAAATTTGCATTCCTTGACCCTTGCTCAGGAGGACTAGAAAACTTCTTGTCAGCTGGTAATTTGATTTAAGGACTTTGGCTTGACCAGATAAACGGAAGAAGATAAGTGGTCAGCAGGGACTGGCAACATATTGTCTGGTAATTATTTAGAGTAGTAAATATTTATCACTTAATTTTAATGTACCTATATTAAATCAATTTCTTAAAGGATTTGTTAAAATGAAATACAAAATAGTGAGTCTAAAAATTTAAAACATATTTTTTAGACAAATTTTTTTTTGTTTTCAATTTTGCAATAAAGTTGAATATTTTTACATTTTTGTTGATGGTTAATTGTGTTATTTTATTAATAATAAATTTTATATTTAATTTAGGGTCCATATTTAAACTGAATTTTTTCTATTATTTAAATTAATAATTTAAATAAATACAAATACAATGCAAACAATGCAAACCCTCCCAAAAGTTTTTAGGAACAAGGATTTAATGTCCCTTTTAAAGCATTTGGCCAGCTAATTTTCCATTCCCAAAAATGGAATCTAATCAAATGTCCGCCCCTTCCATTTCCTTCTTTGGCTTAGCTTCAAAAAGAATTAGCATAATATTTTTAGACGCACCGGAATAAAGTTTTGCGAGCGGACCATCCGACGACTGAACAACATTTCCACAACTTTGCGTTAATTTTCTAAATATTTTCTAAAATTTCCAAATTGCATTTGGAGCAGCCACGATGGAAATGGAAATGGAGATGCCGCAGGGCAATCCCAAGAAGCCAGGTTGCCGTGCTCCGGCTCATTTTAGCAGCAGAGAAAAACTCATCCCCACCACCCACAACATCAACCGAACAAGTTGAATTTTATAATTCAAAATTATGAACTAATATAATTTAATTTTAGTGGCTTGCACGCAGAGCTCCGACGATGATGGAAAACCCAGAGGGGGTTGGTGGGGATTTTCTGGGCGGGGACACAGGCAGGAAATTAAGTGCATTATACCTTTATATATATAATAATGTTGGTTATTGTGCACAACAGCAAATACAACAAAAGCGCGTTGAGGTAATAAATATGTATGAAGCCTGTGTTTGTGCACCAAAGAATGCAATTTCCCTCGAATCAAAAACGAACAAAAAAAAGGGGGCGGGTGGAGCCTTCATTTGACATCGCGTGCTTTGGGGCGATTTTCCCGCTGCATTGGCCAATTCTGAAGAGCCAGCAAAGATAATAACGATAATTAAGGCAAGCGGCAAACCAAATCTCTGATTTAAGTGACATGCAACAACAAAATAATTCACAGCCAGTGCGTCAAAGTGTGTGTTTCCGTGTGTGTGTGTAAGCCAGAATGGAGCCGCCATTTTGGGGGCTGTTACACTTCCGGCCATCATTGTCACAGTGTGCGACAATGCATGATGAAAGCTGACTGAGATTTGGATGCACTTTGAGAAATTTTGCAAGAAAAATGGGAGCATTTAAATATTTTAATATTAGATAAAAATAAGTCAAATTTTTATTAAATAGGTGGGATCTTAAAATTTAATTTCAAACTAATAAAATTAGTTTAACGTGGACCAAATAAATGTAATGATTATAAAAGTTTAGATTTTCAAGAAATTCGTTACAATAAGGTTTGTTCTTAAAATTCTATGTATTACAAAATTGAATGGACCAAATAAATGTAATGATTATAAAAGTTTAAGTTTCAGAATAAATATTTTTTACATTTTTTCTAAAAGTTATTTTATTATTTTATAAAGAATAAATTTTATATTAAACTTGGGGTGTATATTTGAATCAAGGTAAATTGTTAAGTGGTCAGATCTATTTAAATAATTATTTTAATATTAATATTAATATTATATCAAAAATGAACATAAATTGTTTGGGGCTCTGTTGAAATACTTTCTTTGTTTAACTAATGAACAGATTTTATGCGTGTCACTTGCAGATTTATTTTCATAACTACAAAGTTCTTAATTGATGCATTACACCTGTTTTCCCTTTCTGCATGGAATGTTCAATTGGCTGGATGGATTTTTCTGATGATTGTTGGGGTGTAGGCAGGTAATTCTTTTTTTTTTTTTATTTTTGTATTTTCCCCTTGTTGATGTGGTGGGGCGGCAATTGAGCACCTGGGCGACTTGCATCTGTTGTGCTTCCCATTGCGTGTAAGTTCATTATGTTGCCCCAACAGTTGTTGTTGTTGCTCTTGTTCATTGTGTGCCTGATACGCCCAACAACAACAGCGAAAACAATAAAAGCAACAACTATCACAAGCAAACAACAACAACATCCGCAGTCGCAGTTGTCTGGCCACCATTGCAAATTTCTACATGGCCGCTCAACTGAAAATTGTTTGTGCAGTTTTATTTTTTATACTTCTGTTTTTATTCACATTGTTGATGGTGTTGTTGTTTTTGGTTGCCTGTTGTAAATTGCAATTTCCCGTTGCTTTTTATTTGTTGTTGTTTCTCTTGCTGCTGCCTGCTGCCAGATTATTTATTATTTTAATTAATTTATTTTAATCCATCACCCGAAGGCTTATCAAGTGATGTGGTTAATTTAATTACAGCTCATTAATTAATGTAAACTTATTGAAGTGGTAATAAATGTTGCGATAAGCAGGTTGAACGAATGGGCTTGTCGAGCAGGTAATCATTTTTGAATAATATTTTACAAACAGAAAAGCATGGTACTAAACAGTAATTACCGTATATTTATATGTTAATATAAATTTTAAATACATTTTTGGAAATCAGCTGGAAGGAAATGAAAGCCACGAATCGTAAAATAAATAAAAATACTTGGAGAAAATCTAAATTATATTGAACCCATTTCTTTGGTGGTTTTAAAATCGTAATTTGGACAATTCACAGCTACAAACCCTACTTTTTTAAGCAGCTAATAAGCTAAACTAATGATCTTCACTACTTTCCTAATCATTTTTATTATTATTATTTTTTTTTACCAATTTTTGAATTTTTTATAAGGGGTTTCAGTTTTGAATGCAAATCGATTGGGAATTTAATAACGAGCTCTTGTTTTGTACCATATTGACTACAACTAATTTATGGTGTGAATTATTGGGGCTAGAATTTTAGACAAGTTCAACAGGCATTATAAAAATTGTTTAAAAAACCCTTTTTAAAATTGTTTAAAAAACCTTTTTTAAATATAAAAAAAATTAGTGTACAGTCCCCTTCATCCCTCAAATCAACGATTTGCTGTGTCCGCCCCCGGAAAGCAATCGAAGCCGACTAAATTCAAAAAACTCCGGCAAACTCCGCCAGAGCTTCGATGATTTTTATGAGCTCGAAAAAGGACTCCAATTCACGCATGTCCTTGGCGAGTGGAGCACGTTCTGAATTGTTTTTGGGTTTGTGAACTGACTAACCCACTGGGTGGCGCCCTCCAGCGGCCCGTTTGTAGTTCGTTCCGCCCCAACTGATGAATTTATAAAATAAGAAACTTAGGTGAAGTAGCACCAGGCAGCGAACATGCCAAAATGTGAACCGAGAAAGAAATCACGTAACTGTCAAATATCTCATCATATCTCATTTCATGTTGATCGACTGTGGGAAAACTTGGCGAGAGAGCTTTGAATTGGTCGGGTGTTGTGGGTGATCGGGGGCCTTTGGGGTTCCGGCGGCGGACTAGAGATCTCAACTGTCTGATAGGGCGGCAAATTCACACATGTCTTGTGGATTATAATGTGAACTGGTATCATTCGGTCGGGCCTTTTGCGGGTTTCCCTGCATTATTCGCTCGTCGTGGGTGCGTTTTTGGGTTCGGAGGAGTCGTCTTCTGTCTTCTGTTTGGGGTTTTGAGATTTGTGTGTTTGCCGCTTTTTGGCAGCCGCCGTCACGTCTTGCAGCTGGCTGCACTCGGGCGACAGATTGCGGATGGGAAATGAGTAATGGATTTGAGTGAATAATTCTTAGAAAATGAGATTTTGTCTGCTGAATTCATTATGATTTTTTCTGTGCCCCCACTTTTTTGTTTGCCTGGGAAGTGAAATTGGAAATAGAATGGATTTTAGGCCTCGGAAATTGTGCTTTCATTCTCTCAGAGGTGTGCCAGAAATATAGCTGGAAAAATACTATGTCAACGGTGGTGGGTATAACATTTTGACTTCTATAATACATATATTTAACCATATTTGTGTCTATAATATATTTTAGTAACTGGCAAACAAATCGGTAAAAGAAGAAATTCTACTAATTTCACAGCCCCATTGTTATATTTTTTTGGAATTTCGGGTCAAGCACCTTGCATGTCTGGAGATTGGCACAAATAATCCCTCCCGGCTTTAATTGGATAACTTTCCTTATCTGCGGGGTCTTGCCGTCGCCTACAACTCTATCCATTAGCCGGGGTCTGTCTTTGTATTCTGGGCCATTTTGAGTGGCATCCATGGATGCACGCTGCACTGAGCACCGAAACACCGAAGAGCTGTTGGTCTGGGATTGGAAGCCAGAGTTGGAGTTGCCGGTTGTCGGGAATTGGATATGCAGAGGAGCGTATCATAACCGGATCGCTTTGGAGCGGAGATCGTGAACCCCCGAGTGCAATGTGCAGGTTTACTGGAGCGTTTTAAGGGACGTAGGGGGCCTTTTATTAATGGACGAGTCCACGCTTAGAGCGGGAGATACCGAAATGACTCTTAGATCTCCAGGTTGCGATAGCCACGGTCAAGTTCACAGCGTTTCATTAGCGTGTAACGTCGGCGAAATTGAAAATGTAACGGATCGCAGGGGCAGGATCCGCGATAAGGATCGCCCTTAATACAGTATCTCCCATTCCACTCCTCCTCTCTCCGCGCCGCTAAGTGGTTTATTGATATGCCACGGCCAAAGGACACGGCCACAAAAAGTGCACCTGCCTAGGATCCTTAACCCTCGTTTTCGTTTCGTCGACCCTCGATTTTCCCAGCTCCTGTTTCTGGTAATTAAAGAATGACTGCGCTGTTTTTTTTCCGCCGTCTTTATTCTTCTCCAGACATGATCACCTTGAAAGTAAAAGTTGCTCAATGCATTTTTATGTTAATTCTTCGGGCCTCTTTCCTTTTCTTCGCCCATAAACATTGCGCGCAAAAATGTATTAAATTAAAACAAACAAATAATGAATAATAAGCAGTGGTCGAGAGTGAAATACTCGTAATTTGCATAAGAAGCACTCTCTCGGTCGAAAAGAGAATAACTGCGATCGACAGCTGAGCGTTATAAAGTAAAGAGCGTTGCCAGCTGATTATTTTACGAGTATTTGTGTCTTGAGTTATGCTTAGATAATTTTTCAATGGCATGCAAAGTGCTCATTAAATCAGACACATGCTAATTAGATCGAGTTGGTTATGTTATGCCCGCGGATTAACCCATTTATGTGGGTGTATCAACAGCAAAATTGAAATCTTCTTAGCAGAGATTAAAAAAACATCATCGAATCATTTTTGGATTTGGAGTTAAAGTTAAAAGTATTAAATATTAGTAGTTTGAAGTTGTTATAATTTATTACATTCAAGTAACGGCCACTTAAAATAAAATAGTTACTATACTAATTAAATATGAAATAGTTATAAATACTAATTTTCTTTTTTGAGGTGGAATCTATACTTATTCTTTCATTAATTTCGAAATACAACTTTAAAATGCTCCAATATTTTCAAGTTTTATTTAATAGAACTATATTTTTTGGTAGAATTTCTATTCAAAATTTTGTTGGCGCTTTATTTAAACGTACAACCCCAACACATTCGCAAAAGCTTTGAAAATGTTGAAAATCGTGGAGCAAGCGAGAGAGCAAAGGAGAGAGAGTGAGAGTCCGAACTTCCAGTGGACTGGAAGCACCGGCACTGGCTATGGCCATCTCCCTCGCACCGCCGTCCGTCCAGTGGGCGTAGCCCGACGCCTTCGCTCAGCGACTTCCAGTGCGCACGCTCGTCTCTCAGAGAGTGGGCGTTGCCAGAGCGCAACGCAGTCGCAGAGAGCAGGTGCCTGGAAGGAGCGAGACGGGGCCATACAACCGACGTTGGCCAGAGCGAGACGACACTAAACAAAATGGCTGCTATCATGCACCGTTGGCCGATAGGTGGCGCCAGTCAGGGCTCCACCGGCTTTAGGGGCCGCTCTTCCACCTGGCGCTCTTTCTCTCAGCCGCTCTCTCGATTTCCGCAAAATGTTTGGCGCGCTTTGCAAAACGATTTGATTTTTGGGTTAGTCGGTTTGTCGGAAGCTCCGCTCCGCAGGACTCGCTCTTCCCAAAAACAGTCGGAAAATCGGAAAAAACTCCTTGGGCACTCCGGCCTTGTAGGCGCATTTCCGTTTGGTAATTTTTCACTGCGAGAGCACGGCAAAAACAACAAAGAACACACAATAAACAACAACAACAACAGCAACGATGTCGAGTGCAGGGGAGAAACTAAACGGAACGAAACGAAAGGAAAGGAAAGGCCGCCTTGACGATTTTCACGCTGACTGCGTTGCTTTTGGCCAATAAGTGCATTTGTTTGGTACACGGAAAAGAATCATTGGAAAAAAAACTCAATAGTAATTTTAAAATATCACCTTCTTATATTGCAAATATCTAAGATCCTTGTTTTTACCCAGAAATGGTTGAATGTTAAATCTTAAAAAGTGATTAAATTGTAATTAAATGTTATTGAAAGCATAACAAATGTATAAGAATCCAGATTTTAGAACTCTTACAACTTTTCAAACATTTTGATAATTCTTAAAAATTTGGCAAAGAAGTTAGAGTTTCAAAAAAGTTAAAGTAAAATTTTTTCCAATGTACTATATGGAAAATCGTCTTGTTCCACTTCAACTTCTTCTCCCTGGCTTGTGCTCAATAATTTTAACATTGTTGCCCGTAATGAAAGCTTTGCTCTTCATTTAAAGGCAAAGAAAAAACGGGACCAGGCTTTGTTGTCCTCCCGCTACCCCATTTCCCACCCACCGACCGTCCCCAGCCTTGATCCTGCAAATACGTCCTTTTCGGCTCCGTGCTGTAGTGTCCTGCAATTGCTTATTGCATTCTGACTCTGGGTGTAAGGTCCTTTTTTGTGCGCCGTCCAACTGCGAGTGTAAGACAGGCTTCCTGTTGCAAGGACGAAGGACAAAGGGCGGGGGGCGCTGATGGGATGAGGGGGCGGCAACGGACGCAGCAGTTTGCGTAATAAAATTTGCATAATTTTAAATGTATGTGTGCGCGTGTTGTTGCTGTTGTTGTTGGTGTCTGTCTCTCGGCTGTCTGTGCAAGTCTCGCATATCCTTTTTGGGCATCCTTACGCATTGTCTACTGCTTTGTTGCACACACAGAAACAAGGACACAGTCATAAACATGTATATGTAGCAGGCTCTCTTCGCTGGCAGAATGCAGCGGGATATGGCTGCTTTAAAGCGACTTTAATTATTTAAATAAACTGATTACATTCGTTTTTTATAAGAAGTCCAAGCTTTTTTTTTTTAATATAAAAAATTTACGGAAATTCATTATTTTTATTTAAATTTCATAACAGACTTAAAAGAAATAATTCATAGTTAGATGTAGAAAGAAAGTATCTTAAGGAAAAAATTTAACAATAATTTCCCATAAGTTTTAAATAAATCAAGTAAAGTTTTTTGGCATTGATTAAGTACTCTAATTATTGTGTTAGACATTAAGTCAGCTTTCCCATATTTAGCCCCATAACAAGGGGTTTGTTTACTTTTGTAAATCAAACTATTTGCGTGTTTACGGGAAAGCAGGGAAACCTAAGCTCGGCGCACAAAAAACGCTGAATGTCAAATAATAAATAATAAAAATGTACAACACGCACCACACAACACAAAAAAAAAACGAAGAAATGTAAAAGGAAAAACACACAGAACGTCAGTGGGAAAATGTCCTGCGTGGCTTAATCCTTGCCGACAAGCCACTTGTTATGCTCATTAAGCTTCGGTTATTAGGGCCATCAAAGTGAATCAGGACAGAACTATAAAAGTCAACCCTTGCCCGCAACTTTCCCCAATGAACTGGAAAGAAAGTTTTGCGTTTCCTCCTTTCCATTTCCATTTTCCGTTTTCTTTTCCCGTATTTTTTTCTTCTTTGCTTTTTTTTTCCAAAGTTTTCGGGTTATTTATACATGTATTTGTTTGCTTGCTGTTGCTGTTATTGTTATCAACATTAAATCAAATCACAAAGACAACAACAATTACAAAAAGGCTCTACCTCGGACCCGAAAAAATACAAAAACCGAATAGGAATAACAGAATTTCTATAATGGTCCTCGGCGAAACCGGGCGAAAAAAAAGGAGTGCGGCCAAAGGAATGGAAAAAAAGGCAACAGAAAATTTACAATGTCGCCGGTTTCCGTTTCGGAGAGGGGGCGTGGCAGGGGGGAGGGGGTGGCGTTGCTTTGGTTTTGTTGTGGCAATAAAATACATCATAACGGTATCATAAGCGAGGCGAACAAAGCGATACACACAAAAAGATAAAGAACGCCGAAAGAGAGAAGGGAAAAAGGCATCGAAAATCTGTGGAAAAAAATCCATTTGCAGGGTGCAAAAAAAAAGATATTCAAATTTGGTTACGATGCGCAAAAACAACAACGAACAGTGGGCAAAAACAAAAGCCACAAGAAACAACACACACACTCTGGCAAAAAAGGAGGGAAACGGAGGCCCCGAAAAAAAGAACAAGAACAACGACAATGGCGTCCACCGGAAATAGTCACACATACATATCCTCGCATACGAATAAATGAACATACGCATGCAAATACTTGCTTACCCACACATAAAGGGTTGCACATGCCGTTAGTTGGTGTCCTTCTACACCGCCATCACCCCTTTTCCCCACCTCCACCCCCTCCAGTGTGCGTGCTGCAACAAATAAAATATTAAAATTGGTTCAATGAATTTCAATAACAACAACAAACACGAAATCAAAACTAAATTTCGCTTTATTGATAACGAAATACAAGGTAGCACGAAGGGCGGCGGGTCCTGGGATTTCCAGGGGGGGAGGGGGGATTCCAGGGGCGCCCAGGGGTGTGCTAGTGGCAAACGGTTATGGATTGCGTGTGTGCTGATGTGGTTATGCATGCCCGGCACTTGAAATATGCGAGTTTATAAGCGATTGGTTAAAGTCAACGGCGGGGACATTGCTAAGTAGTGGGGGTAATAAAATAACAAAGGGGTTTGATAAGACTGGAATGTTATAAGGCTTGGGATTAATGAGCTTGCATGGTATCCTTAATTTGTAAGTATTTCATTTATCTTTAGAAACTTTTACATAATAGGAATTTTTTATGTTCAACAAAGTATTATTTCTTATTCACTTTATTTTTATTCACTTTCTTCTTTGTTAATTTATTGGGGAAATATAAGTACTACCTAATAAATGTTTCACAGTCTTTAATAGCTAAATAATAATATCACTTGTTTAAACCGTTTATAATCACATACCATTATTAAAGCTACTTTGAAATAAACTCTCCTATTTCATGCCCTTATCACTTGCTAAAAATCCCCCCCTTCCAGCAGCCTCTGCTCCTTTGCGTCCTGCCAACCAACACACATTTCTCTCCCACTCACCCACACACAAACTCTGCATATGAATATACATATGCAGATAGAAATCTGCACACATTTCGGCCTATCCGTGTCCGTCTGTGTTTGCATGTGTCGCTCGCTGTCAGTGTGTCTGTGCGTCCACGTCCGTGTGTGGAAATGCCGTCAATCCTAACCCTTTCGCCCATCTCCCCAGTGGCCTATCTATCGACTTATTTACATGTTTTCTGATTCATTTTTTGCACAAATCGATAAAAATGCGTGGCGAGCGAGGAATAAAAAATAATGATTTACAATTGCCAGATTGATGGGCAACAAACAAGAAGAAATCAAATACTCTAATCAATGTAGCGGCAATTAATAGAAATTGCATATGGAAACGGAAATTGAAAGGGCAGATTAAAATATATCACTGCAATATAAGCACGGGGAGAAAGAAGTTGCCTTCAATAAAATTTAAAACAAATAAGTGGCTATCGTTTTGAGTGAAGGTCATTTAATAGTCATCTAAGTAAAATAAATTCAAATATTTTTTTGTACTAAGCCCATTCTTAAAATGCTTTCCCTTATACTTTTCAATCACAATTAGAAAAATATTCTTTCGATACTTAAAGTGGTGGGGTGAAATATTTGTATTTTTACTTTTTTAATAGCATAAAATTTGTTATTTATGTGGGCAATGTTCGTGACGTTCATAGGAATAGAAAAACTATTTACTTATCTTTTTGTTGTAAAATATTTAATTAAGATAGATATAACTGTTAAGATGATATTTAAAATAAAAGATATATTTTATTGATTGAATAAAAGTACAAAGTACTAAATATTCAATCTCCGTGTATTTATAATCAGTGTCCCTGTATTTGTGTATCCTTCACACGCACAGGCTTTTTCTATTTGGCGACAATGTCCAAGGAATCCGGCACAAAATGGCAACATCAGAGCCACCTTGCCGGGACTCTAAATAAACCTTTTCGACGAGGAGCGCAGGGGGAATGGGGCTGAAAGTGGGGCCCAGACGAACGTGCGTTGGCTGCTTGGGGGTTGAAAGGACATCGCACAGACGCACACACTCACGTAGAGATACACGCACACTGCGGTAGGTAGCGACAAATAACAAACAAATACAAACCGAAGTCCTGGCAGAGAAAAGGGAGCTCCCATCGCGTATTTGAGCCCCATCCCCCGCTTTCTATTTAGTTTATGGTATGCGTGAATATTCAAATATTGCGTTGGGTGCTTTCTACTTATATATGTGTGTAGATATGTATATATAGATAAAAGTGTGTGTCCATGTGGGGGTTGCCACAGCAACAGGAAATCGGACGCATGCGTATTGCTCCTTTTGCCCCCCTGCCACAGTTTTTCCTTTCTTTCTTGTTTGTGTTAAACCCCCTTTCCATTTTCCGCCCCTCTCCCCCTTTGCCAACATCATCTCCGTGGCACGTTCGTTTTTGGTGGAAACAAAAGCAACGCCGAAATAATAAATAATTGCTAGTTGGCATTGAGGTGCAGAGGTATGTAAAGCCACCCCCTTACCACCTTTCCACCACTCACCTTTCTTTTGATAATTTGCCTCCTCTTCTTCTATTAGTTAATTAAAGCTTTTGGACGACCACGGGGCGTATGCTTGATATGCTCGATGGCTAGGCAAAATAGCTGGCAAAATTTAAACCCACATCGATTTGTGCCTACTTTAAAGCTTGTCACCATGTGTATTCGTGTATGTGTGCTCTGGGGTTCTGTCATTTCGGGTGAATGGCGTGCCTGTCTGTCAGGATGTCTCCTTTGTCGTGGAAGGGGGCGTGCGGTGGGGTCATTGCAACCTGTCTACATAAATACTGTCTGCGATAAGGCCTTTGTTTTTGCCATAAATCTCATTTTATGATGAATTGATATGCGACATAAAGTGAGCGAAATGCAATCGAGTCACCCACACAAAAACAGCGAAGTATTTACAATTGTAATCAAAATAATAGTGAGTATTTAAAAGAAAATCAATATTATTTTACTATAATTAACATTTTAGAGAAAAGAGTAGTAAAAAATATAGATCTAAAAAATCAAATGAAATATATGTTTTCTTAGTATTATTCACAAAACTAATAGGATATTTAAGTCTATTCTATTTAGGTCATTTTGTAAATGTTATTTATAGCAAAGAATTTACACAAGTTCCAAGTCATGTACACTTTAATAATGAAACAACGTTTCTGGAGTTTAAGTTTAGGGAGCAAGGTATTTATTTAAATTTAAAATTTAAGTTGTATTAAAAATTGTAATAATATCAAAAAGATCTTGATTGTTTTAACGTTGTGTATTTTAGTAAATTTACTAAATATTATTTATTTGTCAAAGGCATTAAAAATATGACTTTGCATATTTCTACTACTATTATTTTAACCCCAAGTGCATAAATGTGGGTGTCTGATTTGCGGTTAGCTTTGATTGAAATAGCTTAAAATAATAGGGAACGGGTAATAGATTCCTTTGATATACCCAGCGATTTGACAGCAGTTGATCCCATTCGCAGAGGCCTTCTGATCTCTGCACAGTTAGTGGTACAAATCACGCCGAAGGAGTTGTTCTGGCAGACCTTGTCTGCAGTGAAAGTTATGCCAGGATAATGTCTGCCCGTTTGTCTATCGTCATCTCTTTTCCGCCCGCTGAAGTGTGCATGCGTTTGCACCTAATTTGCATAAACGCTCTGGCAGCAGCGGCAAACTTTTGCTCACATTGCACAGCAAAAAAAAAAGAAAACAAGAAGGAAAAGGCGGGCAAGGAAAAACCAACCATTCAGCCGCCCCTTGGATTTTCCTCCCATTTCCAGCTTGTGAGATGCGAGTCGAATCGCTGGCACTGAAACTGAAGTGTAAGAGCGGGGAAAGCGCAGGAAAAGCGGGGTGGTGGGGAAAAGCGCAGGAAAAGCGAACCGAGTGAAAAATGCGCAAACTTGGTAACCAAGTTAGCGCGTTATTTTAACATTTTCCGCTTTGCTGCTGCCGCGGCTGTCGCCTTTTTCACGCTTTCTCTCCTTCTCTTTCTATCTGCGATTCCTTCGCTCCGGTCTCTCCATCTTCCTTCAAGGACTTGGTACAAATCACAGCCAGTTGGAAATTATGATCGATGAGGTCCTGCGAGCAGCAGTCGCTTCATAGTTGGCCAAAAGTTATGCGCTGGTTTGTTGGAAAATTTGTTAAGTTTGCTGATTGCATTGCTTTGGTTTTGTTTTTTTTTTGTTCAGCATGAAAAGGGGGAAAAATATAGAGTAATAAACTGTGCTTACGAAAAGAACTAAGCTAATATAAATAATTAATTTTAAAATTAATTTATTTTAAACATTTTTAAGAAATTATTTGAAGGTTACTTTGCTGTCTTTTTGAAAAAGTTAGAGCATTATATTTACTCTCTAAATAAAGTCATAAAATTTTGCTTTTAAGCAAAAGTGTTCATTTTGACCTCAAAAATATTTCTCTTCTATCCAGCTATTTTCATAAATTCAAATACCCCCTGAATTTTCCCACAATCAAAGTCAGGCCTCCTTTCCCCAGCCCCTCCTCATGCAAATGTCTAAGGTCAAGAGCAAGGCTGCATATCCTCCGCTTCTCCTCTCCACTCCGCCACTCCATCGGCATCCCCATCCTCATTCAGCAAAATGCATAAAAACTTTCAGTATCACTGGGTCACATGCTCGTCTGCATCACTGATGAGCTCTCGACTGAGGGAGACGGCGCCGGCAGACGAGCCTCCGCCGATGTTCCGATATTAACAACAAATTATGGCATCCAGCTCATAAAATTGCACAATAAACAAAGACCATATGTGTGTCTGTGTGAAAACAAAAAGTAACAAATGAGCTGAGGCAAAAATAAATGTATAAGAATTTGCTGTAATAAAAACTTTTTCGTGATCTACCTCAACGCAGGATAAAAGTCCCTTTGGAGATGCGAAGGCAACTCTTTTTCTCCCACTTCCGGAGGATTCACTGTACGTCGCTGGGGCATAAAAAATCAGCTCTCGTGTAATAATCATAAATTAGTTTATGAGCCGGAGGAGCGGCGTCATCGCGTGTCGCGTAACCTTGCCCTTCCGCCGCAAAAAAAATAAAGAAAACTTTTTTATTCTTATTTTTTCTTTTTACTTCCAAGCACACTGTTGAATTTTTACTGCTGCTGCTGGCTGCATAAAAATGGCAAAGCGAGATAAACATATCAAGTATCCGCCGCGTGCGCAACAGAGATGGGTTAAAAGCAAATTTGAAATTCCGGGCGACGGGCAACGACACAAGCCCCGCGTCGCAAATCTATTCGAAAACAAATTTTGAATTACAAATCGACATCGACATGACGTCACCTCACCCCGGCAAGGATGTGCAGCAGCAAGGACAACGCGAGAGAGCGAGTGGCACAGAATTTTCGCACGAGTTTTGCATTTGAATGTGAGTTACGAGCTCCTGAGTGTGTGTGTGTGTGTGCGAAACAGCTGACTTTTGTTTTGGCGCGAGCTTCAGGAGATCTATTCGCCCAGATAAGGCTCATAAAAATTCGTCCGCTCTGCGCAGACTCCAAGACTCGAAGTCTTTAAGCGGAAGCCAGAAAAAGAAAGAGCCGCACAAAATGGCCGTCTTGGCCATAAAGTAGCAAAACAAAGGAAAAGGCAAATAACCAGAATGGGTGCACGAAAAATGAGAAAGAAACGCTGAAACTTGGCGAAAGTCTTTTGGCTGTCAAAAGCAGGCAACGAGCTCTTTGGTTTTCAAGAAATATGACGCACATAACTGTTTTCAATTAGCTAGAGGTCCTTCGGGGCCAGGACTCGCTGTCTTTTTTTGCTCTCGGTCCCTTGTCCTAACCCAAATTCTACAGAGAAAAAGTTTGGGGATTATATTGGGCATAAATAAGCTAAACCAAAGCTATATAAACCAGATCATAAAAGTTAAAAATATTTACACATTTTTTAACATAGAATATTTAGCAAATATATTATTTTGAATGGTTCTCGGTTATTTAAAAAGGTATATTTCTTAGTTTTTATTTATATTAAATAAAATATTAATGTATTATAAAATCTTTAATATAGATTTAAATTTTCTATTACTTTATTTAATTTTAAAATTAATAAATAAGGTCTCTGAATTAAATTATCTATATTTATCCGTTTGTTGTAATTTTTCCCGGTGCATCTTTCTATCTTTTCCCCAGCTGCCACTTAAAGCTGTTTTTAGCTAAGACTTTAATTTTGTATACAAAAACAAAACTTTGCCGAGCATCGTCCTCTATATATCCGACCTACACACGCACACACCCACTCTCAGGAACACCCACTTTCATCATCAACGAGGGGGGGTCGGTGGGGGTGGTTTGTTGGTCGGTCCAGGATTCGTTAGCATTCCGTGCTGCGCTCGCATTGCAACACGCGTCTGGAATACAAATGAGGATCGCTTTCGTCCTCGTTGCCGTTCTCATTCTCATTCTCGTTCTCGTTTTCGTCCTGTTTCTCGTTTCTCGTCATCATCAGCGGTATTTGGTAGCCGGCAGTCGTCAGTCCACAGCATCCGCCATTGACAGTCAGTGTTGTAATACACATACACACACATCTGCTCTCTCCACAAAAAACACACACACATACATGGATTGGCTGCCGGGCAGGACACAAAGTTCGCTTATTTTTAGTATTTGTTTTTGCTCGTGCCTGCCTCGTGTTTCGGCTTTTTGTGCTGCCTGATTTTGGTGTCTGGTTTTGCTGGGACGGGATTGTAAGGGAACTAGTTCTATAGCAGATTAAATTTAAATTCATTAATCTAAGAACTTAAAAATATAATTATTTACTTGTTTTTCCCCACATTTTTATTAAAAGCTCTGTATAAAAAATAGAATTACTAAGTTTTTAAACCTCTTGAATTTGTGTCGAAATTTCTGAGGATTTATTGGAAGTTTTTAACATTTGATTCAAGACGTAAGATAATAATAATAATAATAATAAGATATTAATAGTTTTCAAAAATTAGAAGTTGATAAATCTTTAAAAATGTTACTACCTAATCTTATAACATGGGTTTGCCAAAAGTCGCTTAGATGTTAATTTAAAGTAACCTATTTTTCTCGAACTAGCTCTCTTAAATAGTCTGCAAATGCCAGATTCTTTGCCATTTCAATGGAAACAACTTGTTCCACTAAATTACACACAAAGTCCTCTTTTCAGCTGGGCAGCCCCAACGTTTGCATTGGTCATCCGCAAAAAACTCCCACTCGATGGCCAGCTTGGTTGGCTTCCGGTTCCTGTGTGTGTCCGTTTGTGTGTTCTTTTTTTGTGCAGGCCAACCAGTATGCCTCTTGATTTGCAGTTAGGAAAATTCTCTTTTGTTTGCCTATATCCTACGGGAGAAAAGATGATCCGGGCTGATTTTTGAATAGTCCTGAAGGTCCCTTAATCTTCTAATGAGCGGTGAGAGCTGAGCGCTGACAGTTGTGCTTGATAAGCGTAAAACCGTAACGAATGCTCGGCCAGAAAATCCGGAGACGGGGTAATTAAACAGTCCCGGCAACAGTCGAAGCGTATTAATCATTTAATTTACTCCTTTTCACGGCGCAGACATTGCACGGCCGCAGGACTTTCCGCTTTCCGCTCCCGGGGGCACTTGTCGGCAAGAGCATTAACACCGCTGTCCTTCTCCTGCTCCTTTCGTTTTCCCGGTGAATCCCATTCACGTGTCCTTGCAACCCTTTCGTGTCTTTGCCGTGTTTAATTCGTTCGGGCATGAAATTTCCGCGTGCGTAGCCCCCACACAAAAAGGAGCACTCGACGCTCCTTTCGCCCCGTTGTTGCTTCATTAAAATAAATTTAAATAAACTACGCTGATTATGAAAGTGCCATAAACCGGGAAACTTTTGCTTAAGCAGCACAACACGAAAGGACTTCTTCAAGGTCGCTGGCGGAAAAGTTGGTGAAACAATTGCGGCATTTGTTTAAACGATATGACTGGCTACTCAATTTGATAACTAGTATAATTGGAAAGTTTTCTTCTTCAACATCTATTATGAAGTATTTTTCAGGAAATGGGTTATTTTAATCTAAATTTTAGGTTAAATAGAATAAATATAAAGTTAATCATAAAATAAGTAAATTAATAAATTTATATTTTTATTTATTAAAAATAAGTACGTTAAACAATATTAACAAAAAAGTTGCCCTAAAAAGCAGTACATTTCTAAGGTTCCTGGCCAAAAAGTTGTTGAAAAAAATTTAACCATTTGTGCCAAATGATTTGACTGGCAAGTCAATTTATTAATTAGTATAATTTAAACATTCCTCTCCCTTCTGTCCTTCAAATAACAAAAGCAACCCCCTGTGGCAGAAAATAAAAGTAAAACGCCTAAAATGCGGCAATACAAAATCGATGACAAATTGCGGACACGTTACGCGTAGTTGAGCCCAAGACGAGTTGAGCTCGTTGCGGATCCCCGGGTTTCGGTATGGGTTTGAGTTTGGGTTTGGCGTGACTGCTAAATACGCTGACAATGCTGCACCCTCACCCTCGCAAAAGACAAAGGCAACAACAAACTCAGCCACCAGCCACCCCACAAAGGGCAAAGTCAGGCAGGCTATATCAATGGGCAAATTAAAATAACAACCTAATCATCGTTTTAAGACCGCGAGAAAAAGGCGACACGAGATTCGAATCACGAGGGTGGCATATCCTGCCGCACTTTTGGGTGGCTGCACTGCATCGCTGCTAAATGAATCGCAAAGGCCTTTTTGTCAACGCTACACTGAGGGAAATATTGTTAAATTTTTGAATAAAAAGATAACATAGCTGAGAACAAGAAAAGCATTTTTCTATGGTATAAAATAAATGATTAATGAACCACCTAAAATTTTGATTATTATTTATTTATATTTTTCATGAGATATAATTTTTTTAAGTTTTTTTAAAAGTATTTTATTGTATTTAATATACTATAAATACTATTTATAGATAAAATATTGTTGCGTAAGTTAATTGAAATTTACTATATTTTAAATCGGTCATAATCGTTTACTAGTTATGGTTCTTTATTGTTCTTTAAATCCCCCCTTTATTTTTCGCCGTGCACTGCTCTCCCACCCTCTTGGCTTGCCGGCGTTTTTAAACATCCCTTTTTCCTCTTCTGTCATTTTTATGTTCCGGCGTTTGTTCCGCCTTCTGTTCCTGTTTCACTTCCCGTTTTTCGTCTGGGCGAGACAATTGCCCAAAAGTGTTGGAAGTCAAACGCAACCGACCCGCCACTAATGCGTCCGCTTCAGCTTCTTTGCTGCTTTGCTACTCTCCCACTTTGCCTGCTACATCCTGGAAATCGCAGTGCAGTGTAAGGATCAGCGGCGGCGGTAGAAGGAGCAGCGTCCTTACCATCAGAGACGTCGAATTGCTCCCTTGTGACAGGCCAATATAATGCGCCACGGGGTGATGGGTTGTCCAAAAAGAGGGGGTGGCCGTAGTGGGTGGTAGTGGGGTGCTGCGAGCCTCAGCGATTGCACAACAGATTGCCGCACTCATATCAGGTTGCAACCGTACCCTGCTTGTCTCTCACTGATACGTATGATGGATCGCCTTAAATACCTTTAAATTAAAACGACGCTCAAAGCGAAATGAGTTGTGGGAGTTGGCCAGACGATTGCCGCAGGGGTGGCGCAGCTCAGCGGGGGGCGGCGGCCTTGGAGGAAGAGGTGGGGGTGGTACGGTTCGGTTCGGTTCGGCCAAGGTGGAACCAATGGCCGATTTAAATGCCTTTTAATTGAACTCAGCATGAGACTTTTTATCATTCGCAAATACAACTTGCAGTCAACTAAACTTGAAACCTTTTTCTGAAATTTATAAATTAAAATTTTACTATTCTAATTAAAAAAAAAAACAGAAAAAATTTGAAATCTAATTAAGGCAATAATAAACCGCAGAATATAAAAAAATTAATTAACCTTTAAAAAGGTTTCTTTAAAAAATGTATAGGAAAAAAACATTGAACTTTAATTTAACCACTTGGATTAAAGTGTATGAAAAGTGAGTATTAAAATGACCATAATTTACTATGAAAAACTTTTCAAAACTCGCTCAAAAAATCCAGCATTTTTTCAATACCCACTTGTATTTTATTTCCATTCTCTATATTTTGATTCGCCCTCGCATCCGCAATAACAATATCCCTGCGAACTAGTTCTACAAATTTATGCAGCACTCAGTGACAGCTACCAGAGCAACTCTATCGCTCATAAATATATATCCGACTGGCCTAAGCCTGTCAATGCCTGTTCCGTCTGCTAGTTTTCTCCTTTTTCTTTTTTCCGTTCTGACACTAATCAGATTAGTATCGCCAACGCCAATGGCATTATGCATACGTACTCGTATAATTCTTGTGTTCCGTACCTCTATTCTTGTTGCATCAAATTGCAAGCCACCCACACGGATACACTCAGCAAAAAGAGGGGGTGGTGGCTCGAGGGGCTGGGGGAAAAGGAAAAGCTGGCAGAAAAGCCACAGCCCACAGTCAAACTTGACATGCACACTTCGGTATGTAACGGACGTTGTAGTTTGGGCTGCGGATTCAAGTTTTGGCATGGGTTTCGACTGGGATTCGGCCTGAGTTCGGTGGTTCGGTGGGTATTGAATGACTGCTCTCTGACTGACTGTTTGACAGACACTGATGTTGATGAATATCAAGTGAATCCTTTTGTGACATCGGGAAAAAAGGCCTCCCGCTGGGCCAGCTCTGGGGTCACTCCTCTCTCTCCTTTTCTATATTTTCACCTCAGAGTTCTGATGCCATTGCACAGAGAAAAATAAAGGGTTTAGCAAACAAATATTTGATTTTGAAAGCGAGATTAAATAAAATAAGAAGACTAAATCCACGGCTCAGAGTAAAAATATATATATAAGATAGAATACTTGGAAATAAAGGAGATTAAATATTAATAATATGTAAATTAAAAATATATTTTAAATAATTTGATAAGAAATTTATAAAATCTGTTAAAAAGGTTTAAAAAGAAAAAGAAGCAAACAAACACAAATTAAATGAAGTACATTTGCAGTAACATTTTTATCATTATGTATAAGTAGGTTTTTTATTAAATAAGTGAAGTATCGATACTATTAAAATTTAAATTAATGAATTATAATATGTTTACTGTATATATATTTAAAACGCATAAAAATTTCAAAGATAGGCAAATATTTAAAGGATATTGTTAAAAAATGTATTGAATTGTTATAATTTCCATACAGAACCTTAAGTAATAACCTAAGTTTTAAGGTTACTATTTTAATAGCGAGATACAAAAATTTTTCAAAAAATACCCATATAGGGAAGTACATTTTTCCACAATGTACCACCTTTAAAGCTCGTTGCCAGCGAAAGTGACAGGGACGCCAAAAAGACATCCAGCAGAAAACTGAGAGTTGAGGGCGGCGACCAACGCTGGAACTTACTTAGCCCCTGTAAAAATGCTCAGATTGAAAAACGCAAAAGTTGAGATACGAACGGCCCGGGCCAGATTGATTGCGACTGATAAAGGCCAAAAGCCCGGACAGGCAAGTGTATGAAAAAAAGAGGAACACTCCGCTGATGGAAAGAGGGTGAGCCTAGCGCTTGAGGTTACCAGCAGCGTAAAAAGATGGCAGATAAGACAGCGAACAGGACGGGATGAGGTCCAGGATAAGGATGAGGACGAGGATGAGGTCGAGCTGCAAAGCTAGTATCCGTAATAGACAGCAGAATTATGAAAGTGTTGGCGTAGAACAAATCGAATTAGACATCGCGTGGAAGTTGATGTCATGCCCAGCTGGGGATGGTTTTCAGGACTCGTGTTGCGGGCTCTTTGATCGGAAAGGATACGAAAAGATTTTGTCACATTTCCTAATTTTTTTGAATTACTTAAAAACTTTTTTGTTAGTGTTTTTTATAATTTATATTTATAATACCAAATATTTTTTTTAATTCAATTAAATAAATAATGTATTAGCATTAGTAACTTGATAAGAAAATACCATTAAGTATTAGTAATTTGTTTAAATAATCAAAACCTTTTTTAAGGTATTTTACCATGCATATTTAAAAAAAATAATTTTTAACCAAAATTTTCAATGCTTGGTCTAGATTTAGTTTAGGAACTTGTTAAGAAAATACCATTAAGAATATTTTATATATACAATGTCGGTCACATACTTTAGTGCTCATTTGGAATCTGCTTTTGTTTTTCCACCCATCTTTGCCAGTAACAGCCAAAAAAAAAGAACGAAAAAATCCGCCATTAACAAGGGTAAAACAGCGGGACCAAGGGGCCATTGGGTGGATTGGAGTGGATTGGAGTGGTTCGGTGGACCCACAGGACTCTGACTCTCTTCCTCCCGGCGAGGGCATCTCTGCCATTAGTGCGTTTGATTTCCATTTCATTTCGCTTCGTGACAGTTGGCAACTCCAACAGATTAAAGGCATTTCCCATCCAGCACGCAATTCGCCTGAATTATTGTTGTCAGCAGCCAGGCAGCAACAACCAGCAACCAGAAACGGGAAAACCAGGGGCATCGGGATGGGCTGGCGATGGCAATGGCGATGGCCAGTTCCTGAGTTCGAGCCCAGGACACGCGGGCACCGAAAAGCGAGCACCAGGACATCATTGCAGGACCAAGGATGGCGTCGCGACATGCGTCGATGATACGCAAATGCAAACAAACAAGGAGGCGTGAGGAGGCAAGGAGTGAGTGAAACAAAGCGGAGGACATAATGCCGTGCACATTGAGTGCCATTCGGGGGGCAGGGGTTTTAAGGCATATGCAAAAGCATGAGGCAGCAACCCGCCTGAATCCTCTTTCCATTCCCACACTCGCTACCTATCTGTCACTATAGCGAAATCAGCTGTGAAAATTTTGAAATTTTTCCACGAGGATTTTCGCGACTTTTTGCGTATTTTGCATCAATTTTTATCAGTTCGCATTGCCAGGGGAGCGCGTGCTGGTTGTGAAAGAGGGGTAGCAGTAGGGGAGGGAGCAGGGATGGGTGTAGGTACACAAAAGGGTCGAGGGGCAGGGCGTTAAACGGGGTAAGGGAGCCCAAGGTGGTCTTAATGGCATGGAAACTGCGTAAGTGGCAAAAAGCGCTACAAATGGCAAACGTCGATGATGTCGGCGGCTCAATGGAAAGGATTTCTGAAGAACAAAATATATAAAGGAATGCTTGAATTCGAAGGAAATACAATTGTACATACATGTATTGGATCCATGATTTTGACACTGATTTTTGATTTATTAAAATTGCAAGAATATAAATTTTTGACTTCGTTTTTCGGTTTTAATTCTGTTAAAATAGGTGGTAGAAGACCGAATTATGATATTTACGATTTTTTTTAACAACACAACGCGGTATGACATTCAACATTCGGACAATTTCTTAATTTATCTTAATTTTGTTCACCATATTAAAAAAAGTACTATCATATAATCAATTTTTCTCAAAATGGTTGGTTGGTTTAAGGTTTGTTGTTTTAAAATATTAAATGTGATACAAAAAAAGAGATGATAAAAATAAACCTTTCCCACTAAAACATTTTAAGCACTTAATTTTTGTAAGCTTAGAAACCAGATGCATTTGGTTCGATAAAAATGTTTTCGTTGCAAAGCTCTTGATTATCGCAACTGGCTGCTGTTGTTTCCCATCCGGCACTTCCGCTTTCTTCCCATTTCATTTTCAATTGCAGTAATACAATAAAACTAATATCAACACTTGATTAACCCAAATGAGGGCAATCATCGCGCTCTAATGAACCAAACCGGACCAAACGCACGCTCCGTTCAGCGCAACATCAGCCGAAACAAACCAACCACCCGAAACTCAGCCAAATGTACGAATGTAAAGCCAAAGCCCACCCAAAACCACCCACCAGGGCAAAATATTTTGGGCAACGCCTTTTGCGAGCGAGTTAACTTTAACCCTTTTGTGCCCGAAGTACATTTGCGTGTGAAAGTGCCGATATTTGTTGCAGTGGGTTCCTGGTTCCTGGTTACTCCTTTCCTCTGATGTCGCCAACATCCCGCTATCCCCTGTGTATCCTGATCCTGGCATCCTTGTACCTCGTTTGCCTTTAATCACGTGGAAAGGCGCGAAAAGCGGCGCTTAGTGTTTGCCAAAAGCTTCAGCGCGTGCAGAAGGGTTGCTTTTCCCACTCTCGCTCCATATAAACCCGGTGACTCTGGCTCTGGGTGTGCTTATCATTAATCATTAATAATGAAAACGGCGGCGTTAAATCTTGTAGATGTTCCATGCCAAATGCTGGTATTTGCCATTCATGGACCAGCAAAGGGTTTTCCACAGAGAGTGTGTATAGCACGGTATATATTGTAGGCAGAGGGTTGCATTATGGCAGGACTCTGAATCTGAAGTACCTGTTAATGGGCACTCGAAGCAAGTGAGAGTGTGTAATTTGACCCGGGGCTATAAGTTACGCAGTTTTGTGTGCGGCACTTCAAAAAGCACAAATTGCACAACAGCGAGTGCACTAAAAAATCAACCATTGTCAGCGGTATGTCAAATAAAAAATTGAGACACTGAGAGAAAAGGTGATTGGTAATACCAACACTTTTTTGAAATCTAAAAAAATAGCGAAAGGTTTTGTTTGATATATTGTTTTCAATTGGATTTTTTTTGTATTAAATTCGTAAGAACATCATGTTAACAAGTTAAAATTTGCAACGGGTTAATTTGAAAATATATTACTAACACGATAATATTTTTTTTACTTTCTGGAATAAGCTAATGATTTAACATTTTTTTTGGTATCACATCGAATACTTTAATGATATTTAAACCATTTTATCGACAGTGCAGTCCCGTCACTCATCACAAATTTTGTGTGCACTTTCAATTTTAAAATCCTGCGGGATTTGGCCCGATATCCTCACACATTTTGACGCCCAAATGAGTCTTAATGTGTTTTTCACACCAACCAAAAAAAGGCGGAAACAAAAAACCAGGAAAACCAGCGGCCAATTTGAAAATGTTCGTCGAATTTCATAGCAAAGTTGGCCGGAGCAGGCCAAAAGCAGGACATGATGATTGTTGGACAGGACCTGCTGTGGGAGGCGTCGTAGCGGCAAATTCAATTTAGCATTTTTAAGTGCGTTCGCCTTTGATCAGCGACAATCGAATTTCGCAGCAAATAAAATGTGCGACGGTGGAGGGAATAGTCAACGTTCCACAGCTGGCGAAAAAAAGAGAAAACGACTGATTACACTTGCCGTTTGATCAGGGAACAGAATCAGCGCCAGCTGTAGCTCCATCTCCTGGCTGCCATGGCCATTCATAAATATTCAATTGTGGGTCCCCAAATCCGGGGCTCATAATCAGAATCGAAATGAGAGGCGTACTCAAACTTCTGCGACCATAATTGCGAGAATGCCGGCCACTAGCCATGGATATGGAATATGGAATCGGAATCCATCAAGGGCTTTTGTCAACAGGAGAGACACACGGCTCATTGGCTGTATTTAGCCGCGGGCCAAGAATCCCGCACAGATGCTCTCTCTTGACGAGAATCGAAATTCGGCAATCGCCATCCCATTGACATCGCAACCCAAAAGTGTTGGTAATTTTGTCAAACTACTGCGGCAATCGTCGCAAGATGCAGGCAATCCTCTCACAATTGCCACCACTCCATACCAAACTGTGTGTCTCTGTGTGTGGCAATTACCAGGAGTGGCTAGCTCTGATCCTGGGCTCTCGAGGTCCTGCGTTCCTGGGTACTCCTCAGTTCCCCGCCTCGGGCTATCAAATAAATTTGCGCAACTTACCGAGTGTGTGCTCGAGTGGAGAGCGGCATCAGGAGCTGGCTCATTATGCCCTACCCAGAGGGTATGATAACTATGACAATGGACTGGTTTGGATGGTATAGATGGCTCAGTCGATACGGAATCCTAATTGCATGACGGCCAGATGAGATGGGATCATCCGGAAAGCAGATAAATCTGTTTGGATACAGCCTAAAGTCAACAAGGATTTATTAGTTTGGTATTTACAACATCAAGAGGAAGTCAATAAAAATAAATAAATAATTTGCAATTATAATAAATCTTACAAATAGTCTTATTTGGTTTTTTTTAATTAGTTAAAAACCCCTAAATGGCTTAAAGATATATTTCAAGGTTGCCCAAAAATTGTATATTTATTTCATGTTGAACTAATCCCTTCCACATAAAATTGGTCGCCTCAGAGTACAAAAACTTCGAATACTTCCAAACTAACCTCAACTTTCCTCCTTTTTTCTTCCAACTTTTTTGCGACAGATGTTTGTGCCCGTTCGATTTGGACTAGAATATATTTTTTTTTTGGCTATTCTCTGTCGCCTTCAACACGCATAATTATTTTGCAATTATTTATTAAGTACACAGAAATTGTGATCGATCACAAAGCGCGCTAGATGATAGGATGAGGGTGGCCAGAGGGACATTTCTCTCGGGGTGGCTGGCGGACAACTTATGAATTTCTCATTAGTTCGACGAGTCGAGAAACATTTCTGCCCAACCACCTACGCGAATCCCCCAAAAGTGTCCCGGTCATGAGCTGATTTTAATGAAAATTCCATCTGGAATAGTTTCGATTGTGAGTCGGCACAAACAAATCTGGCAAGTCAGGGCGTATTAACTTCCGATTAACTTTGGCTCCGGTCAAGTGAACCCCTTTTGGGACTCAGACGTACATATATCCTTGCCCCGTTTCCCCGTTGGCAGCTTGGTGAGATTGGTGAAATTCGATTGGCAAAATCGTTTAGTGGACTTTCTAATAACTGACACACACACACACAGTATGTGCGGCTCCCCCGCAGCTGAAATCCTTTCGCCGGCCACCCCTTTTTTCGGCGGGCCTTTCCGCCTTTTGTCCTGTTCTGCGCCTGTCACCGGAGCAATGCCGAGCATGCCTGTCACAATATCCTTTGGGCGACTGTCAATTTTTTGCTGCCTCCGCTACTACGCCGAAATTGAGTAGCAGTCGCTGCCCTCACGCATGACACCGAGGACTCCGAGGACATCCAGGACAAAACAACGCAAAAAATGTCACCGAAAGGAGGAGTTGAGTGCACTGGGAGAAAATATTAATGAGATTTACTAAACAATTACAAGTTATATATGCTGCATAATAGAATTCATTTTTGGAAGAATTACATTTTTTTTATAAATTTTTAAAAATTATTTAAACATTTTATTTTAATGGAAAAAATGAACACTTTAAATTTATGTTAGCATATGGAAAAATATACTAAAATATGTACAAGCCCGGATCCACGGGGGAAATATAAATGATAAATCCTCCCACTCGCATGAAAAAGAAAAATAAAATTGGTATTAAAAAAATATCCAACAAAAATGTATTATAAATCTATTATTATTCAGTTGGATCCGCGACTGAATACAAATTTTAGAATAGTAAAAGTAAAAAGTAATATTCTAAGTAGAATTTGTATTCTTCGGGGCATTTTTTTAGAGTGTCCTTAGAAGAGAAGCGATAGCCGTGGGTGGGGGCGAAAGGACAGCAAAGGACAAGGCAAACGGATTGCAGCCGCAGTCGTTAATCCTGCAAGTGGCACGCCTGAGCGGAGCGCATTGCCGAAAGTGCAGAGCACACAAGGCTGCAGTGTCCTTGCCGCTGCCGATTCACCCGATTCGCCCGATTCTCTCCTGCGTAAGGACCAAAGGCAGATGTCACAATCGAAATTGAATTAAAGCGCAAAGTAAGATTGATTGTCTGCAGTTCGGCGGGGTTATTGCGTGCCCCGTCACTGCCTCCTCCGACTCCAATTCTCCAAGCAATTTAAAACCCAGCCGCTTTAAGGTCCTGCCGCCTGTGTGTCCTTTCCACAGATTCTGATTAACACGAGCCAATTTAGGCAAATTGAACGGCTGCCTTCGTCTATCTTTGGCAGCCATCATCGGGCATCTGCGAACTGAAACCTAAGCTCCTTTTGTTTGTTTTGTCTTCGTGGCGTCGAGTTTCCAGCGAAACTTGTAAACTAAACTAAGTAAGTAGTAGTAAGCAGCACGTCTCGTAAATCGACAGCCAAATTTCTGGCCTAATCAGGCCTAGCCGGCATAAATAGGCATTTGTAGGCCAAAAGCCGGCTCACAGAGCTCGCAAATCCCCATAGAGAAATTGAAATGCTTAAAAACAAATGAAACATACTAACAAAGAAATGGTAATTGCGATACTCCTTGAACACTTTTTGGTACAGGAATTTAAACTAGGAAAAAGATGAGACCTAGAATCAAATTTTATAAAAGAAAAATAATACATAAAATATGTTTCGCGCTTACTTATTTCATGAAAAGTATTTTTTATAGATAGTAAATTGTTTTTCTGTTATTTTATATTTAAAATAAGTTATAATATACAATAGTTATACCCGTTACTCGTAGAGTAAAAGGGTATACTAGATTCGTGCAAAAGTATGTAACAGGTAGAAGGAAGCGTTTCCGACCCTATAAACTATATATATTCTTGATCAGGATCACTAGCCCAGTCGATCTAGCCATGTCCGTCTGTCCGTCTGTCTGTCCGTCTGTCCGTCTGTCTGTCTGTATGAACGCTGAGATCTCGGAAACTGTAAAAGCTAGAAGATTGACATTTTGCATGCAGATTCTAGGAGTTCCTACGCAGCGCAAGTTTGTTTCAAAAGGGTGCCACGCCCCCTCTAACGCCCACAATCGCTTATATACGATTTTAAAAATTTCAATATTTCCGAAAAATAAAAATGCAGTTTTATGGTGTTTATCAATACCTATCGAAATGTAGAACAAATTTTTTAAATCGAAACATTCGTTAAAAAGTTACGGCGGATTAAAGTTTTTATCTCCATCTCCTTCGCACTTTCTTTAGCTGAGTAACGGGTATCTGATAGTCGGGGCACCCGACTATAGCGTTCTCTCTTGTTTTGTTCTTGTTTATTGTTAAAAATTGATTTTTTATATATATTTTTTTCTCTTACTTATCACATAAAATGGTAAACACAAAGGCGCTTCTTCAAAGGTAAAACTGAGTATACATCCACTTAGTTGAATTAATATTTTCCTGTAATATATTTTCGTGTGCCTAGCGAATATGCTATATATTCTATACCATTATTTTATTTATCTTATCTGGTCCAGGAGTCGAAAAGGGCGCCTAAATAAGACCGCTTGGTATGTGTGCTTGGCCCAGTTGGCTGGCTGTAATTGCACTAATATATTTTTATTGCCTGTGCCCACGCTCCTGGGTCCAACGGAAGTAACTAAATCATCTTTGACGATTGCCGGCGCTGCTTTCGCCTTCTGCCTTCCATGGCCTTCCGTTTCCCCCCGCTTGCTTTTCTCTTAATAAACATAATTGTGCAAACGGAAACGGCCATGAGATATCCTGCTCGGCTTTTGCATATTCATTTGGGAATTGCCCTGGAAATAGGGGGTGAGTCCTGAGGTCCTGCGCCCGAAGTCCGGAGAACACCCCTGGCCAACTTATGACAGGCTATAACCATTTAGCAGCCCGGGCACAATGAGCATAATGGTGTACAACAATTTCGAAACAATTGATTGCGCTACAAATGTCCGTTTATTAGTAGGTCCTGGCTGGTCCTAGCTATTGCTATTTCGAATCCTTGCGATCCAGACTTCGGTGTTTGCCAGGCGATGAGCAGCACTTCCGCCAGGTCGTGTGTCTTGCCACGTGGTAATCGAAATTAATGGCCAACTGATACAACGAGTAGTTGGCTTTGGTTAAGCAATCTTTGGCTTCGGGGCGGCCAGGTTATCGGGGGTAAATGGGAAGTGGGGGTTTGCTCGGAAGATACAGATTTCTTGTTTATGTGACTGTCTTATCGAGGCGATTTCTCAAAGGGATTCTAGTTTAGTAAGGGGCGAGCTCTGTTTCACCTTCTTATCAAATTGAAAGAAATTACCAGCTCTTGAGGGCTAAGAATTAAAGTGCAACTAATTAATTATAATAGTATTATCTATTATATTTATAGTTTAATATAAAGAATTTCCTTAAAAACATGTAAGATATTTTTGGTATTTCTTTAGGTTAAACTTTATAACAGTAGGCACTGCACATAAATGTTGTCCTTGGTTTTTTCTGATTTTTCTGAGGAAAGACCAGAAACAAAAGGTGGCTCGGAGGAGAGAATCTTTCTGCCCAATTCCCCCAACTCGGCAATCCTTCCAGTCATCGATCAATCAATGCGTACGTCAACTGGCAAGAAATGTCAGCCACAAATGCGGATCGAACGATTCGATTCGTTTTGTTTCGTTTCGAAACTGCAGTTGCTTGGCAAGTTTGAAAAGTTAGCAGCGGATATTTTTGAGGTTCGTGGGGCTCATTGTTCTTCTCCCCGTCGAGAGATCATCATCAGCTGAAAACAGAACCCAGAAGCCAACCGGCAAACATGGATATAAGCTATTAAGATTGCAGCGAAACAAGGGAAAACGACTATTTGGAGGCGAGCATATCCTGCTCATTATAAGCCCGGCCAACACTTAGCGCCAGTTGGCCTGCTGGAAACTTGGTCGTTGGCTCGATTGCATCTCCTTTGAAATTTTTTCTTGGCCTTTTTTCTGTTTATTTTTTTTAGTTTTTTTCGGGGGATTCTTTGGGCCTTGTGCACGCTTTGGTTTTGGGCTTTTGCATGCCGCCTGCTGCTGGCACTGCAATCGCGATTGGGCTTTTGTGGGACCCCGTCGGCTTTAATTATGCCCGCGTGGTGTTAATGAGATCTTGGCCTCCTCCTCCTCCTCCTTCCCCTTCTTGGCCACAAATCCCCTCTGCACTCTGACTAGTTGTTGTGGCTCAATCGGGACACTCGACTCGCTTTGCCCGGCCTTTCCAGCCTTCTAAGTGGCGCAAAAGTTTGCGTGATTTAAAGGGCTTCATTAAGTTCGTGAATTCGACTAAATCACGCGCAGTACTCCCAGCGGCGGCGCATGTCTTGACACCAAGCCGCCGAGTCGCACTAAATCGAGTTCGGGGATGGGGTCGTGATGCAAAAGACTCACGGCCAGCACGATCTTAAAGTACAAAATATTTAAGAGAAAATTAAAAACAATATTCGAGTAGACTTAAAAGCATCACAGAGGCTTTAAACTATTAACTAAAAATTGTATACTTTGAATTAAAATTTCATAGGTCCCAAAAGAGGGGAATTAAATCCAATGCTTTAAATATAATTCAGTTGATAAGTATTTAAATAATTTATAAATACAACAGAATACTGTCTTTCTGACAAAAGAAATTGTTGGTAAAATTAAAACCTTTAAATTTTGTCGATTTCATTTAAATTCCAAATTGTAAAATGTGATTTCCTTGTTTATTTAAAACTAATTAAAAAAAAAAGAAAACAATACAATAGCAAATACTATACCTAAACATTTTTTCTGATGGTTCCACCGATGACTATACAGTTGCGAAAAAAATAATAGCACCACTTCGTCACAGGTTCTTAATATTGAAGAAAAAAGTGGAAAACGGGGATTTTTATATAAGAAGTGTTTTTTATTATCTTGATTAGTATTCCACCTATTTGAAAAAATTGATACGGATATCGAAAATATTGTCTACATATAATTTTTTCAGATTTTAAGAAAAAAAGTCAAAACAAAGGCCGAAAAAAATAATAGCACCACTTCCGTTTTCTTTAAATAAAACGTTACGATGCGCTAATATTCTTATGTATAAAGGATATATTTTATGAGATTTGACTAAAACTAACTTCTCCTGATATCCAGACATCAAATTGATTACCATTTGGCAATACAAGGACATGTTGAAAATTTTCCAAGTCGGAAAAGAAAAATATTTAAAAAAGAAACATATTGGATGGAAAACGGTCATGAAAACCGGTTGGATTGGTTAGGTTTTAGATCATCTTCATTAAGAATGGCTTAAACTTTGAAGGATAACACAGAAAAACCGAGTCCTGGCCCATTTTTCCTTCAAAAATGTTATATCACAAAGCACAAAGAATCTTATCAGGGCCAAAAATAAACTAAAACACGTGCTTAAAATATCAGCGAATATTTTAATAGTTGTATAATGTTTCAATAAACAAATTTATAAAACATGCACTTAAAAAAAAAATCCTATCCGAAATGCGAAACACATTTACAAGGGCATAGGGCTCGTCAAAAAAACTTACAAATGAATGCCCGCAAACTTATGAGAATGTGTGAAGGCAAAGTTAAATTGGGTAAGAAGAAATCCTTTTTATAAGTCATGTGTCTTCTAAACACCTAAATTGACCAAAAACATGGTGCCAAAACATCCATTTATTGAGCATGGACCTAGTATTAACATAAGCTTGTTTTTCCTTCTTGAAGTAAGATCAATACGGATGAATACATCGTTCATGAATCATCCTATGATGTAAATAGTAATACGGTAGTAATTCGTAGCTTAAACTGAATACAAAATACTTCTTAAATGAATCTTTGACCAATAAAATCCGGCCAGGATCACGGTCAGGATAGCAAAGAAAGAGTTCGAAAGTACTCAGTCAGCAATATACAGTGACTTGTGTACTCGCTTGACCATAACACAACCAAAAATCTTCGAGTTTTTTTTTTAAAGACAGTTTATACAGTTAATCTAAAACGTCTTAAATCATTTCCGAACAAAATTTGAAAATATATCATGACTTTTGGGCCCCAAACCTTTATAGGTAGGGTCCTGACTTGTTTAATCGATAGTAAGTCATTATATCCAAAAATCGCAAAAGATTTTTACACTTTAAACTTAGATTTACTTGTTAGCTACCGCCAACTAAAGATTAAGTTACCCATTTGTCATTTTTCTACCTTTTATTCTATTTTTAGAGAAGTGGTGCTATTATTTTTTTCGTACGTTTTTCCAGTTTTGCTTAGATTTTCTTAAATAAGTCCAGAAACCTTTTATAAAGCTAACATTTTTTTTCATATTCAAATTATGTTTAGTCTTACTATTTAAAACCCGTTTTGAAAAGTTAAAAAAGTTAAAAAATGTGAGTAGGGTGACTAGTTAAATTTTTTTTGGGTTAGTGGTGCTATTATTTTTTTCACAGCTGTACATTTGTTAATAATAATCACACTGCCATCTCTAGTACTCACATGAACCAAAGACTAAGTGTAAGCATTATATGACCAAGATAAGTGTTTTCGCCTTCCCCGCTCCCCTGTTCCCTCCCCCTATTAAGACCCAATGTACCCCCATACCATTCACCTCTTTGGAATTGCTGATGTTACGCACTTCCGATCTTGACCAGCACGCCATTCGAATTGCCCGATCAGACATTTTTCGCCATTTGACAGCTGACGATTTATGTGCCTGCCGGGGATGTGTGCTTGAGGTATATCGAGGAGGTACTCCTCCTCCCCGATCCGAAGTCTCCGGGTCCTCAATCTTTTCGACGAGCGATGTCTGCACCTTTTTCGCTGACATCTTCTGGCTGCGTCGCCAAAAAGTTGAGAGGTTCTGGGGTTCTGAGGCTCAACTGTCGCCGCAAATATGACGACGGGACGATAAGATCTACGACTGCTTGTTAAATGCAGCCTTTCAGCCTTTCCAGCCTTCAGTTGGTATTGTTTCATCAAAAGCCTTTACCGTTATGCTCATTAAATTTGCAACAAAGCAGCTTCATTGTTTTTGGCCCCGCAATCAGAGAACCGAAACAGACCAAAGTTGAAAAAAGATTTTCGGTCACTGGACCCCGAAAACCCTCCAAAAGCACAACAACAAATACGTAAGAATAAGAGAGGAAAATAACAAAAAGAATAAAAAAGGAGGAAAAAACTTAAGCAGCGCTTCCGGCGTTCGGCGAAAAAATGTGAAGACCCCGAAATGAAATGCCAGCGCACTGGAAGTTGTGTCAATCAATAAGTTGCTGCGTTCCCCGGGATGCGACCTGCATGCTAATGGCCATCAGCCAAGTCGGAGGGCTCCCGGCATCTAGCAGCCAATCGATATTGGACCAGGACAAAAAGGAAAGTCCTCGTGCCCCCAGATCTTGCGGGATTCCTGCCCTTTGTTGTAGGTTAGGTCAGACATGTCATGTGTAGGGATGTCCCGAAAACGCACTGAAAATAAAAACCCGAAATAATAAAACTAATATTAATGAAAGAAATTGTTTTGCAAACTGAAAAAAAATATTCCGCAAATATCAAAATATTAATTAATTAATATTAAGCATTTGGTTAGAAAAATATTTCTATATGAAAAGATAAAATAATGTAAAAATAAAAAAGCCAATAATAATAACTAATATTGCGCAGTTAAAAAAATATTCGATAAATTTAAATACTATACAAATATTTATTAAACCAATATTTGATCCTCCGAATATGAATATTTCAATATTTAAATTTCTTGTAAAAATTATGATTACTTTTTTAAATAGTGTCATCGAAAGGAGGAGTCTTAAGGCTTTAAGAATTTTCTAAACTTTAATGAGAGAAAGAAAACATATTTATTTAAAAAAAATTTGATCAGCTTTTATTATTTTAACGGGATTCTTTTTGACATATGTTATTTTCGGTGTTTTAGATTTAATAATATTCCAAGAATTAATTATTCTTTTTTCTCTGTGCCCAGATTCCCTACACATCCACTCGGTTACTCCCTCCTGGCAATTCCTGAGTGTTGTCTGTTGATTTTATGTGCACGCCTGGAATTTGTAAATTTAAAATGCCCGAGATGCCGAACGGAGGCAGCACCCCCGCCTCGAAATGCGGGAAAACTATGCATGGACAACTCAACTTTGACCTGTTTGCACATCGGGGAGAGCTTAACCGGAGTTAAGCAGCCATCGGATCGGATCTCGGACTGCGATTTGTTCGCCGCTCCTGGCGATTACTTGTTTACCAGCATCAAACAACTTAACTACTCGGTGGCTCCTGCTTCTATATCCTCTATCGATTGCTATCGTTGCCCGGGCAAATCAACTGTTTATTTGTCAAATACGCATTACAGCTAAAAGCACCAGCAAAGGCGGCGGCAACAACAGTAGAAGCCAATAAAACATTGCTGTGATTTCCTTTGAGTCAACAAAGCAACACACACACACACAAAGCCCGAAAATGCTGACACTGCACATATGTAAGTATGTAAGGAGGGGAAAATTCTAACCCCCCCTCATAGATTTTCTTTCTCCGAATCGAAGGACAAACGCCCCCCACATAAAGACGTTGACACTCTTGATATTTTAGGCGTTAGGAATGGCATCGAGACACAAAAAACAAGGCCGGAAAAAACAACACAAAAGTGACCCCATCTTGACCATTGTCCGCCTACCGTGCTCTATAAACAATTTTCACTGTCCTATCGATGGTTTTTCTGGGGGTGAGGGGGTTTTCGGGGCCAATTCCTTTGGGTAGAGCATTTGTGCTGCACTTATGTCGGCCTAATGAAGATAACAGCATAATTTGGAACGGAAAAGTTTCCTTTTCTCTTCTTGGGGAAATCACAAAATCAGAGTTCAGGGAAAATTGGTTCTTTTGGGTAGCTTCCCGTTTATGTGATTTGTCTCTTCGATTGGCATTGGTCGGCATTTGATAGCTGGAAGCTGTTAGGTGTTAAGTGAGTGATATGGGGCAGTAACTGGGATAATTTGTTGGGTTTGCTTGTTGTTTTCGAGGGGAATTCGCAGGCAATTGATAATAGTGACCAGAAACAAATGACCTCAAGGGAAGTCTAAGGGCCATAAAAAGAAATCATCAACATTGTAGTACGGAAAACGAAAAGAAAGATGTTTAAGTAATTTATATAAAATATTTACAAATTAATATTATAGTATTAAACCATAAATTTTTGATTTTATGTACATAACTTGGAATTATTTAAATTAAATGACTACAAATTTTAATAATATAATTAACTTATTGACTTATTACAAATGTTTGTTTGTTATTTATAAGAAGAACTCATGAATATATTTCGCATAATAAGCTCATATATGTTTTCCCCTAATGGTCTACTTTTGTTTACGGGAAATCTTCCTTTCTTCTTCCTTGATATTCCTCGATTCTCCTCCTTAATTTAGCTTTCTCACTGTGCGTTCACCTATCCTGAACTTGTGTTGTTTCTATTGTTGGTTCACCTTAGCCAGCATCCCCAACATCTTGCCCTTTCCATTCTTCGGCTAAGCAAATTTCTGCTGACAAAACACAAAACATGCAGAAATCGAAGTAAAATGTTGCTACGAGAATTTCCCTTTTGTCCTGGGCTCCATGTTGTTCTAGTTGTTGTGGCTGATGGCATCTTTGTTGCTGTTGTAGTTGTTGTTATTGCTGTTGCTTGAGCCAATTTACTGACAATTTCCAAGCACTCTCTCCCCAAGCTCTTGGCTCCAATCTAAGCGAATTCAGTCTACGCCATATATACGTGCAACAACAGCCTTGATGATGACGAGTTCTGCCAGGCTGCAGATTCCAGATTCCAGCTCCAGGTTGCCCCATTGCCACCCCCTTTTGGCCAACGCCTTTGTTAGCTGAAATTTAATGAAGTTGGTTTAATTGAAGTATGGCTCGGTCTTTCGCCCTCACTTGATTGTCTCCCCTGTAAAGCCAGCCACCTTCCCCCACTCTCCGTCATTCTGTTGACTGTTTAATTTTACAAATTTGCTACGCAGACAACAGACAACAAGCAGTGTAAAGCATTTTTTTCATCCAGCTCTCTCGGTCGGTGCAACCAACCTCCTTTGCATCCATTTAGGGCATGTTGAATGGGCCGGGTTACCTGTAGACGGCGAACCAACCAGCCAACTCTGACTGACTCAAATCGAAAGAGCCAAGCAGCCAAGGAGCCACATCCACGTAGAGTGGCTCCGTGTCCGGGTTTTGTGTGTGCAAGTGTCACAGTAACCATACGACACACACGCAAATATTTTCACGATTTCATTCTCTGTCATTTGCTGCATGCCACAGTGTGCTTCAAAATTATTTTTTCGCATTTTACCAGGGGCCAGCAGACGTGGATGGGCCCTACCTGGACGACTGCCAGACGCGATACAGTGCGAACAAAGGATACTAAATCGAAATGAGTGAAACTAGATGGAGATTGGTAATTGTCCATGTGTAGGTACTTTGATAAAAAGCTGATGTATGAATGTCCATTTTATATTTGTTCCGAAGCACAACTTTTTTGTAGAAAAATAACAGAACTTTTACAAATGTAAGATACGTTTAAAGTAACTTTTTTATAAACTTTTTCCCATAAACAAAATATTTACATAAACCGAATGGATTGTGAATCGGATGGAGATTTTTTGATTAGATTTCAGAATCATAAAGGAATGTTAAACTCTTTTAAAATCCTGTGCCAATCCTATTTTTCTAATATGTAAAAAAGATATAGTGAAAGATCATTCCAAGCTCAAAAGAATGTCAAATAGATTTTTTAATTAGTTTTCTAAGACTACCGTTTGACATGACATATTATTAATTTAATTTTTAACGACTTTCACCCATATTTTCTTTAAGTGCATTTAGGAGGCCTGTAGGGCCTTCAAGCATCCATCAGTTTCACTTAATATTGACGCCAAATATGCGCGCAATGCTGGCAAAACGATACGAGAATGGGAGGAGGAGCAGGAGCCTCCTTCGTCCACCAGAAGGCGATGGAGATGGAGGCCTCATCATCGTCATCAGCAAGAACGGCATCAGTCGAGGATGAGGCCAGTAGCAGGAGCAGTAGGAGCAGCAACTGAAGCTGAAGACTCGCTCGAAACATTTTGCTGTGACATTCATTAATTATTTTATATGGAATTCTACGCATTGCCACGTACACGCTGGCGACATGAAACATGTCTCTAGGCCTCATTCTCATTCTCAACCTCCGTCTTATGCGATGGAGCACAAGCTGCAACCGACAGCAAGCAACCTGCAACCTGCAACATAGACGGCCATTTAGCCATATCAATTAGAGGGCTACCAGTTGGGCTCCTCGGCTCCAGACCCCATTGATAACCTCACCCGTACCCGTCTCGAAATTAACTTGGTCATCTTGCTGCACTTGAGTGCCGGTGGAGCCGGGAATTGTCTGCGCCACTTCGCGGTCCCAATCTCGGGACTTTGGCTTTTGGCTCCAGGTTTCGGTTCTGTAGTGGCTGAGCAAACAGCCCAAACAACCAAAACGGCAGCCAGAAGTGTCTCATGTCTCGAGTTTTGAGTTTTGAGTTTCGAGTCTCGATCCCGTCCAGTCACTAAATAAGCACTCGGCTCCTCAGTTCCTCGGTTCCTCGGTTGTTCGAGATCGGGAGCCGCACATTGAGTCATCATCATCCTCATCATCGGCAATCAACGGGGCTCTCGCTCTCGAGTGCAGTTTGGGATGGGATGGGATGGCAGGGATGCCAGTTGAACAAAAGGCGTGTAACAAATATTAACAATGAAAATAATAATACTCGAATCGAGTCGAAACGAAATGTTGGTGAATGAACCTGGCTAGAGGGATTCTATATAGACTGGTATTCTCGTTCTCGGGTAGATCATGATCGCGCAGTTATCGGTTGTTATTGGCGTCGCGTCGAGATCGAAAGGACTGGCTACATAAACACGTGTTAATGAGTGGGGCCACTGCAAGTCTCAATGGAAATGCTGTGTGTTCTCTCGGTGGCCTTCTTTGTGGGTGGGCTGTTCATTGGTCCTCTGTCCATCTCCCTTGCTCAGCGGAAGTCTGGAACCGGCAAATTGATAAACGCCATTGGCAACAGTATCCCCCAGTATTCCCCATCCACTGCTCCGCTTGGCCAACGAAGCATGCTCTCGGTCCTCTCACAATAAGAATGGCAAATGGAATGAGTTTAGGAGGACTTTTGGCGAGCCAGGGATGCACAGATGGAAAAGTCTTTCATTGGGGCTTTATTCTGTTATGTGTTTTACAGGGAGACTAAGGAAATAAAATACTTATGAAAATGTGTAGGTTAATAATTAAGGTGTTAAATTTCAGCTTAAAAGCTTATTATATTAAATATATATTTATTTTCTTATATTTATTTATTTATTTTTCTTTAATGTAGATAGAAAATAAGACAGAACAAAATATTCTTTAATGAAACGAAATGTTTTTAAATATCAATTTTGTTAGGAGACACCGTTTACAATAACACCTTTGATATTAAATATTTTCTAAATATCCCTGCAAATATAAAATAAATAATCCCTTTATCTCTTCTCTTTTTTTCAAAAGCAAACCCAAACTAAGTTATCTTATTTGGAGTTCGGAAGCCTTTGCATCCCTGGCCTCCTGCCTCATCGCTGTCCGCCCCGGAAAATGAAAGTCTTTCTACGCTGCCACAGTTATGAAACATGTCGCAAAAGATTCCAGCGCTCGAACAGGTAATTGGATTGACACTTTTGGGTTTTGTGACGTGGATGTGGACGTGGATACAAGGATGGTCTGGTCTGCGGGTCGGATCTGGGGGTCTGGGGTCTGCAGCCATAGCCATATAGCCATAGCTCCGGCTCAAAGCAATGGCGTCGTCGGTGTTTTCTGGCGGCAAGAGGAGCGAGTTGATGAGGCATTTGTCGCTTGTCGTTTCGTTGGTGGTTGCTTTCAGACTCTGGCAGTCGATGATTGCGTTAGTTGTTGATGGCGGAGGTGGAGTACTGACGAGGGGCTGCCTCAAAATTGAGGCTCGCGGGCATAGTCCTCCCACATCCTCCCAAAAACACCACCCCCACCCCATCTTTTCTTTCCACTTTCCCCTTAACTTTGGCTGATTGACAGATAGAGTGGGGTGATTTCATCTCTCTTAGTTTGCCTCGTGTTTTGAAGTTTGGAATGGAAATAATTGTTGCACTGTTTTCTAATTTTCCAACGTCAAAAGTTCCGCTTCTCCTTCTCTGTTGTTTGCACAGAGCACGCGACTTTGTTCTGCCCGATTTTCGGAGGGGATATTTAATGCGATGGCGAATCAAAGCGGCGCCTGCCTTCAAATATTTGGTGATTTATTTTTAATATGCCTTAAAAATATTTACTTAGCTTAAGTTTGGCCACTCCAGTGGACAAGGACAGCGCGGCGTTTGAGTCGAGGGTGCTGCTTTTGGATGGAGGGTTGTGAATATATTTGCTGCGTGACAGCGCAAACATTCAAAGGATTTGCCAAAAACAAAAAAAGTTCCCGAAAAAATGGCAACAACGAATTAAAAGACGGAGAGAGGGGTTAGTGATGGGTCAAGAAGGACATTATTTTGGCCATTACTTTAATAAATTAAAATGAAATGTGGCTACATTTGCCACTCAAATTTTAAGGAAATAAAAAATTAAATATATACAGAAATCATTTATTAAAAAATAAATTGATATTTCAAACAAATAAGTGTTATTTTTCAAACTGGTTTATCTATAATGTTCGACAATAATGTATTAAATGAAGTTCATATTATTTTAAATTTTATATTAACTCCTAAAAAGATTATTCAGGTTTTATATGTGTTGAAGGATTAAATAAATATTTTTGATTTTAAATTTCAAAATACTATAAATACAAAAAAAACCCGCCTTAAACCGTGACTCACGCTTCTTGTTCATCTCTAAGTGGATTCAGTGAGGGGCCACGCTGTCCGCTATTATTTCAATAGACAGACAATTTGTCCATTTCGCTGACGTCCAAAGCTGACGACACTTTTTTGCATTCGCCAATTCGATGGGTGTCCAAATTTATGGCGATAACTGTCGATAGTTGGCAGTGGAGAGCGAGTGTGTGCGAATGTTGCTCAACAGGCGTAGAAGTCGCCGGGCAGCAGGGCTAAAAGCAACTTACGTAAGCAGACAGCCGGCTAAAACAGCAGCAGCAATGTCTGAAAGCAGCAGCAACAGCAACTGCAACAGCAGCAATTCAATGTTGCTGTCAAGCCTTGTTCTCCAAAATCACCTCCTGGGGTCCCCCTGCGATCCACAGATCTAGTCTCAGACATCAGCCATTGAGATAAAACATCCAACCGTGGGTTGATTCTCCAGTTGTTGCTGTAACTGCAGTTGCAGTTGCTGCTGCCGCGGCGAGAAATGAAGGTCAAATTGTTGTTGCCGTTTGACATTTCATATTATAAACTTGTGCAAACAAAAACAAAAGTAAAAAAATGAAAAAAAAATCTGAGACCGCTGATAGTTGTCTAATGAGAAAATATTTTAAACGTTTTTACACGCTTCCTTTGCAAATTTATCCAAGCTAAACATTTGACTTTGAACGTGACATTGTTGCTGTAGTTGTTGTTGTTGTTGTGGTTAGTGTTGTTGCCATAGAAGTTGCTGCTCAGCTGCAACAATTACGCGATTTATATCGTTAAGCATTCCACGATTCGGTTTGAGCTGGTTTCCATTCAGCAGGGCCAAAGTCAAGGACCACAAATTGCTGGCTAAAAATATGGCAGTTTTTGGCCAAAGGACTCTCAATTAGTGGTAAATATTATGGGTTAAGTTATGGTAAATTTGCTAGAAGAAGAGTAATTGGAAGACTTTATAGACCAATATTTAAACAATTAAAACCATTTTTATAAAAGCTATTACAAATTTTATAAAATTAGTAGTAGTAGTAGTAGTTTTATTTACATTTATATTTTTATAATTTATGTAAGATATTAAATTGTTAACTTATAACTTAAAATGAAGAATTTTACAGATTGTCTTATAAGAACTCTTAGATTTATATCATCTAATTATTTTTATTTTTGTGAATAGAATATAAATAGTAGCTATGAAACTATATACATTTGATGTAAAATATTTGCACAGATAAAAATACCTTCGCAAGAAGAATCCAATTACCCGTTTCGGTGATAATTTCTTAGTTTATTACCAACATTTTAGTCCGCCCCCAACCACTTGTGGCTGTCGCTCATCCTGCTGTGTGAATTAGACAAGACATTTGCCCTCAGAGTGCCTCTCAATCACCTCAGTGGACAGTGAGAGGTCAAATCTGTGGCTAATCAACCAGCTGCTTTCGCCTGACCCATAAATAAATCAAGGCTCACCCCCCAACACTGCATTCATAATATTTGCTAGCCATGCCCAAGGAAAAATTACGTCTTTCATTAAGTTTTGGCCAGGCAAAAGGTCATTAATTATTTTGAACTTTGCGTCGGCGGTCAAGTCGGTGGTTCAGTCGTTCCTTCGAATCAGGAATCGAGTACAGGCTGTGCCTAATGAGCATGAGATACGGATACGCATGGGGCATAACCCACTGATTGGAATATGGATGGGGACTAGTCCGACTAGATTAATGTTAGTTTCGGGAAAGGGGGCCTGGTCGGGGTCTTAATTACCGAACGCGCCCGTGCGATAAAACTTATCAATGCCACCGCCCCACTGCCCAGTGTACCCATTGATTTATAGCACGTTATATATTATTTAACTATATCTGCGGCATGTAATCGCCGGGGCGCTTACATTTGGCTCTCACTGTGCCGGGCATAAAACAAAAAAAACACCAGTTACAAGCCTGCCGTCCGTTGTTGCTGTTTTATTTCTCATGTTATTTATAGCTAATTAATAATACTTATAATGCAATTCTATAATTTAGAATAGAAAGCGCATTTTGCGATATAAATAAAAGCCCAGCAAACAATTAACAGGTATTGTGTGGCTGGATCCAAAACACGTTCGTAAGTCACGCTGCGAAAATCGCAAAATATCTTCCTGTTTAATCATACAATAAATCATCGTTGCATGTTACGGCTTTTTATTGTATTAGCTTGTGATCTGTGTGAAAACGAGTTCTAAATTCAATGGAAATTTAAATGTGCGGCTTAGAGCTCTTCTCGGCGCTTCTCAAAAGGTTTACATGGGGGAGTCAAGTGCTAATCTGACTTATGATACTTTCAGATGTCATAATGGCGATATTAATTGAAAAATATATTGAAAACAATATTACTAGCGTGGAGCTGAGAGCTTTAGATTAGCACACCTACTGGTAACAGCTAGTAAAACCCATTCTGCATCGCAATTTCTCGATGCCATAATTAATTGATTGCCGCCAGATAGTTTCTCCATCGAGTTTCCCGTTTCGCGGAATGCATTCGCTAGCCACCAGTTGACCCTGGGACCCATCTGGTGATGGTACTCACCCCCTTCTACCCCTCAATCAAAACAGTTGGCTAATTAAACGAAAGCTTCCTCTGATCAAACATTGATTGTGCATTAAACTGCTGGCCAAACAAGCAAATATTCGGGGCCCAAACAAACGCAGTCGCCAACAATTGCGGACAAATTGTGGGTGAATTAGCGTCTCGGCCTGGGCACAAGTGCAAATATTTGTATGGGCCCGAAATGAGCTTGAAGCTGAATCAAAAATGTAACAGATTGCACTGGGCCACACCTACGGGGAAAAATATAAAATCGGCAGAGTCAACCCTCGGGGCAGAAACTCCAACAGGAAGCGACTAATTGAGCCACCCTTGTGGCCGGGCAAACACCTCAGCTTCAGCACAGCAGATCGAACAAAGCCAAGGCTAAAACAGAAATTGGAGTTGACATGTGTATCCTTTTCATTAACTCGCGACGCCATCGCTTCGCATCGCCGACAGGCTCTGTGGTCCTTGGTCCTGCGGCCTATCCTTCTAAAAAGGCAACTTTCAACAAGTCAGCGGGGACTTGGAAGGAAGTTACAACTTTTTATTACCCTCTGTGCGATGTACATAGATTAACTAAAGTTTAAAGGATTTTCACATTCATCTTGGTAACATTTTTATAAATTTAAAGTAGATTTTCTTGGCCTGGACTCTACTTTAAATTTAACATTATACATTTAAACCAATTTAATTTGATTTTTTATTTACAAGATGCTTTAAATAATACCTAAAAAAGGTTTTCGATTTGTTAATGGTTTTACTAATTATATTAAAAGGTTTCATTAAACGCGTCCAATATCGTATTAATTTTTGCTTAATTTGTCTGCAAAAATTATTAAAAATCAAATGGAAGTGATTAAAAAATAATAGAATTTATTAAAAATATTTCTTTCCGATTTCCAGCAACCCAGCATACCCTCGACGCAACTCCCTCTCGTTTGTAAAAATCCCAAAGCCGAAAAATCTAAAATTGAGTTGTATCAGGGCGAGTTTTAGCCAGTTGTTCTGAGGACGAGTCGTCGTCGAGAGCTGTCAGCTCGAGCTGGCGAACTGATGCCCAATGACAGCTACACCCCCCGCCCCCTGATCCTGTCGCTCGCTTTAAAGTGTCCTGTGGGGGTGGGAGTTCCCATACCGAGGGGTCTGGGGAGTATACGCAATATTTGCCATTTGACGACCGCAAATTTGATTGCATTTCATGGTTTAGTGGCGCGTAGGTACAACAAGCGAGAGGCTGTGGCAACAACCACCACATTTATTAAAACATAATTCAAAAATTTCGACAGCCCCGAGCAACCAACCACCAACACCAACAACCGAGAATTCAGGGGGAGACAACAATGCCACATCATTCTGATGTTTAAAAATTTGATTTAAACACTTTAAATTGGATTATCCTGTAGGCAAATTTTCTTCCGTTCATTCATCTCTCCTTTTGACCGACGTAATTGCGACATTTGTGTGTGGGTGGATGTCTCTCAATAATGACAGCCCCTCCAGAGTTTTTTTCCCTAGGAGGGCAAGTAGAAGGGTGAGGAAAAAATCCAGGGAGGCAACGGAGGAACGCGGGCTAATAATGACACTTAGTATGCGGCATGCAACGTAACATCCGACCAGGCACGAGCCATCATCGTCGTCCTCGCCATCGCCGCATGCATTTAATTGCCAAAAATAAGACCGCCAACAAAAAGCGGCTAGGAAAACAATAACAACAACATCCACTCGACAAAGCCACAGAAAAGCGTGTACAATGTGCACATATAGGGCGTCATTTTCGAAAACACAAACACAAACAACAACAGCGGTAGGACTCATAAAGTAACGCTCAAGTCGACCCAAATGCATGTGACACGCCAAAACAAAACCACCGGAAAAAATACCCACAAGTAGGAAGGATGAAATGGGGAAATTCGACTATAGGATACCTACTTAAATCCTTTTTTTAGGAAAAATTTTATTGCCTACTCCAGGGGTTTTTTTTAAGATCCTTTTAAGATACTATTTCCGATTGAAATAATTTTTGTATTTATATTTTGATGCTTTAAAATCTTAGTTCTAACATGTAGAAACGTGGACTGTAAATAAAGAGTCCAGGTAAAAATTATAATTAAAAAAAATATTAAATTAAGATTGATTTCTCAACTTAATATGTATATTACATTTTTCTAATTAAATGTAAGATACGCCTGGGGATTGTTATTTATAAAAGTCGTGTTAATAGTTTTATCATTATCCAAACTTTGGGGGTTTCGCTTAAATAAAAAAAACAAATAATAAAGAAACTGTTTTTTCTTTTTTGTATTAATATACCGTACAAATACCCCTTATTTCCAAGAGGAATATATAAGGAACAAGGACCCAGGCAGCGCGAATCCTCCGCACGAGTCAATGAGGCGTCAAACTTGCTACGCGCCACGAAAGTTGTAAAATTTTACATGGCCCCCGAAGAAGCACAGGTGCCCACGCCCCTGCGCCTCCTTAACCCCCCTTTAACCATCGGGCACACACATGTGCGCTTAATTGCATAAGCCTTGGGGTAGCGGGTTGGTTTGGTTGGTTAGCAAACGTAAACCGAACGAAACTCATAAAAGCCAGCCGCAGAAATCAATAAAACCAAGGTGGCACCTGGCTCAAAATGCGGAGGGGGGACTTACCCCGCCTCTCGTTTAAAGTTTAGAATGTTTTCCACACAACCGAACAACAAAAGGCACGCATTATGGCCACATATCACAGCTCTGGCTCTCTCTCGCTCTTTCACTTCGAGACCGCAGATTGCAATTAACAATTGCCGCGATTTAATCGAGCAATCAAAAGCGTTTGTCATTTACCTGTCAATGGCAATTTTCAGTGATCCAAAGTGAGTCTAAATATGCGATTGGCTATAGATAAATGATGGCGACTACCTGGCGGGTTATTTTTTGACAGTTTCTTGTCAGATGCAGCTGCAAAGATCTGTAGATTGTTGGAAAGATAGTTGGTAGAACGAACGAATGAAAGCCGACTGTCTGGCTGGCCAAGATGATGGAACACGTGCGCTTTCGTAATTAAAAGTTGTAGAATTTCTATGCTCATTACCTCGGCGGTTTGAGTGGAATGCAAGGTGGGTTGGAGAAATAAGAAAGTATCTGGCGTTCCGGGTAACTCCTTCTTAAGCTTGAGGACTTTGTCGACTTCATTTGCCATTAAAAAAAATCTCAGTTGCTGTCGCCAAGTCTTCGCGGGATTTTCACTTTCATTCAGAAAGGGAGTTTTCATTTCGCGACCATTTGGCAGCATCAATAAACGCGATTTTTATGGCCCAAGCCCTGTTAATTTCCAGGCAGCCAGGCAGCCACAGTTGCGTGACCAATGGCGGGACTTTCGTTTTGTAATGAAGACATTTTTGGGGGGCAACCAAGAAAAGGGTTGCTACCCCCGTCCTTTCACTCGGGGTTAAATGAAGTCGAACGCGGCTTTGGGCAAATGAATTGGCCGCGTTTGTTTCGGGCTTAGCAGCAATGTCTTCGACGAGGCGCCATAAATTGCCCAGTAAAAGGGGGTAAAGGCCAGGCTAAGTCGCTGGGCTAAGGCTCATTTGGCTGCGATGCCTCTCAAGTGCCATATTTCTTTTGGCAGTTAAACGGGGCTCAAGTTCGGGCTTCAGACTAGCGCGCTCACAATTGTTTTAATTTCGCTTATTGCGCCTTGGTTGGCTTTAATATTTTAGGATTTGGGTATTTTATTTTTTTCTCTGCCTCCGACATTTATTACGCATATCGTGCGTTGCCGCCACCCGCTACATACAATATCCCAGTTCTCTATTAATGTTTAAGTGGCAGTGCGTCCCTTTAGGCTGGCAACTCGACAAAACCCGCGCTCGTGCCTGCTTTTCTGTTTTTTCCTCGTTTTTTCTTTCTTCCGCTCGTAACACCATGAGCAACTCCCATTGTTGCTGTTTTTGATTTGCCTGAAAGCCTCGAGAAGGCGAAAGAGACCCCGGCAAGCTCATATTTTGTACGGCTGTGCGTCCCGGAATTCCCTTTTGCGTACGTGATCAAATCAACTTGAAAGGATAATATTCGCCGCCTTGTGTGTGCAACTTTCAACTGCCTGGCCTGATTGAGCCTGTCCTCGAAAAAGGCAACTTAAAGCTGCAATTTACTTACGAATTTATTCATATTCACACTTGCAAATGAGATCTGTAAAAGGGCTACGGGCACTTTAAGTGGCCATCAAGTGGAGAGTGTGAGAAGCGCATAGAAGGGCTTTAAGCGGAAATCGATAGTTTAGAGTTTGTTGTGCGAGATAAGCGAACTTTAGAACTCCCGAAACATTTCCCATCAGCTAGCATCATCCAGTTATCAGCGAAAAAAACACCCGCCTGCCCTTTTTCGACCTCGGGCACATGTCACTCTAATCCGCAAGGACAATATTGAAAAGTAATAACCCACAGGAACAACACACAGACATTCACTTACAGTCACCCCAACTGGATCGCTGTGATGAGGGTGTCGCAAAGGGTAAACCGCAAGTTGAAAAAACATTCGACTATCTTTTTGGCCAGAACAGAGCGCGTATAACGACTGGAAATCCTTTTAATTCACGACAGGCGTAAGGATAAATACGGCAGGACAACAAAAAGATGCGCCGAAATGAATGAATGGATATCGAAGGAGAAAACGAGGCTGGCAAGAGGGATAACGTAGCGCAAAATAAGATCACGTAGCTGCCACCAGAGTCAAAAGCCCCAGAGTCAAAAGGCCCCGAAGAAGAGACGTAGGCCCAGAGAATGGAGCAAGTGAAGCGTACCCAGCCGAACTGGGATGCTCGGATGTTGGGATGTTCGGATGCTGCCATGTGGAGTTGGCTGAGAAACTCTGCCTGCAGGCAGCTATAACGAGACGACAGCCAGAACTACACTGAGAATAATTGGGCAAAACAGAACTCTTATAAGTCATCCCATAAATAATGCACAATAAATTAAAGTGACGATTTTTTAACATAAATTGTAAAGATATGGTTTTATAATGAAGGTCTTATCAAAGATCTTATGTTACAGTTCTGAAACATATTTCAGTATTAAGATAGTTCTTACGAATGTCTTCTTGTTAGTTTATTTTATTATATATTTTTTAATATTTTGTATTTTAAAGGATGATATTCGCTTGATAACAAATTGCCATGACTTGACAATAATTTTCTAGTTAATATAATAGATTTCAATATTCGGACTTATAAGTAGGTTTTATGTAGATTACTAAAATTTCTGTTACCTTTTTCCTCAGTGCGTAAACGTGGAGTAAGTCAATTTTGACCGCGGGCTATTGCTTTAGCTGATGAGCAGGCGTCGCTGCCCGTGAGGAAAGCTGAGGAAAACTGTGGGGCGAGTAGTGAGGAGCGGGGAGCTGACGAGGACAAGGCCAGGGCACTGCAGTTGTATTGATTTCCTTTTTCCTTTTCAAATTTAGGCAAACGAAATGCCAGAGTGGGAGTGGAGTGGATGGGAGTAAAATGGGTCTTGAGATTGGAAAAAGCAGTTTAAAGTTTAAGTTTTATGGCCATCCGAGGAGGTGATGGCCAAGGGGTTGCCCCAGCTCAGTTGATCATGATAAATCAATGCGTGCAAAACGCACACGTACGCGGGGCCACCACTACACACGCACTGGCACACACACATACAAACTCATACTATAGCGTGCCGAAACGTGACGCAATTTACTGCCAGAACTTGACTTAAGTTCGGTCTAGAACGTCCCCCAAAAGTCTTTCACCCTCAAGTTTCGTGGCACAACCCCACAAGGATACGAATCGCTCGCCCGCTCGTTCGTCTCCTTTTTTTAAGAATAACAGTAACAGTTATTTTTTTAAGGTTTAGCTTAAGCTTTTGTGTAAATAAACGACCACAGTCGTGCCTTCGTCGGGGTGCCCACCCTCAAACGTTATAAAAAAAACCCGAACCATTCGAAACTCCAATGGGCTTCGGGGTTCTTTCTCGTTTCGGGCAATTCATTCATTCAATTTACGCGACACCCCTTATTGAGCAAGCGATGAGGAAAGTCCTCCTCCACCGCCCGCGACGGTTTCGGTAATTTATATTGCCTACAGTGAAGCTTCCTCAAGGGAAAGGGCCAACGATCAATACCGATTACAGGCTTATAAGCCCACAATAAGACATTTATTTAGAATACTTTTCTTTTAGTTTGTATTGCTATTGGACTCAGAAAATGTTAACTTTAAAAATAAAAATTAGAAAAAAAAATGTACTTAGTCAAATAAACAAAATGTATTTTAAGACTCAACTTTTTTACAAATTTGTAAAGTCCTTAAAGTCCTTAAAATATTATTTTTTAAATATTAATAAACTTGTTTTACAAAAAATGTATATTTATATTTAAGTTACACAAACAAAATTATATTAAATTTATTTTAATTGTAATTTTTTATTTGTATTATCCTTTCAAGGTTCCACTGTATGACCGTAGAAGTTTGCTATATGGGTCGCAATACTTTAAAGTTGACTCGCGCTTCTGAAGTGCGCTTTTGACTTGCAACTTTGGCGAGTGGCATTTAAAGGCAGTCGCTCCTGAAATTGTTGCTACTGCTACTGCTGCTGTTGCACGTGTTACGCGCCACAATTGCGGCCACGTGTGTTTTGATTTGCAGCGAGCGCTTCCCACTAATTCCGGGCCCTTTTCCGAGGTGGCTGTAGGATTAGAAGGAGCGGAGTGCCCTCGAGGCACATGATGCAGCATTAAATTGCCGCATTGTGTCTGCCAGGCGGGAGATTCTCCTTTTTAGCTTCCTCCTTATTTCGTTTCGTTTTTTTCGGCTGGGTTGGGGCAGCATTTTTATTTGATTAGCTTAGCGCAAAAGTCCTGCGGCGACGTGTGGCCGATGGATTTGATGAACGGCTGCCCAGGACTCTGGCACACTTGATTAGTTGCCCGGACTGCTTTTTAAGCTTAGTGCGCTGTCAAAATATTTTTAGTAATAAATTCTTTTTAGCCTTACCGCTGAGGAAAAAGCCAGCGGTTGAGAGGAAATTGAATGAGGCGGTTGAAGGAGAGAATACACATTAATTTTGTTTTGCCTTTTGCGATTGGTAACACGAAAGGAAAACAGATTGGGAAGGCAAAGGAAATTGACTAAGTGCTGGGAAAAATACTATTTTTCCATCCAATAAATAATTTTAATTAATTTTTGAAATGTCTTTTTAGCGAATAATTTTATTTCTTTTATTCCACCCTTTCTTGCCCAAATCACTCTTTAAAGGCAGGCAAATTTAATTGGCTTTAGTCAACAACCTACCACAATCGCCAAGATCGCATTGAAATTATTTGCCCTCTGACTCCGTCAACTTGACTCGCCTCGAAAAATCATTTGTCAGAGACAATTGCCGGGTCAACGAACCCCGCTGCCGGCAGCAGTAGCTTTTAGCATTAGCAATAACAATAACACGAATATATTTAAAACAGCAAGTCACACCGCGCAACACCCACGACATTCAAATTGACCAAAGTAAAACTGATTTTAAGCGCCATTTAATCAGCGCCTGCAGCTTAAGCTTTGTTTTTTAATTTGTCTTGAAATTAGAATTTTAAATGTCGCTCTGTGTGCCTGTCTGTGTGCTGTTCATATTTTGCATATTCAGATAGTCAGGCTGTGCCTCTGTGTGACGTCACTAGCATAATAACCGAAGGCACATGCACGTTAATTATACGCCATGTAGTACGCGGCGGCCATCTCGCCTCTCGCTCGCTCCCATTGCAAATTATTAATTTTGTGTCTGCGCGCTGTCTGGGTCAGCAGAAAACGGCTGGCACAGCAGCTACCGCTCAGCATAATTTAATTTTGATGCACGACGTCGCTGAAAGCGGGAAAATGGAATTGAAATTCAAATTTCAGTTGCTCGGTTGCTCAGTTGCCGGCACAGAAAAAAGAGCTCCGCGTGGAAAATGGAAAAATTTAAATGCGCGCCACACACACACAGAGACACAAACATTTTTCGCGACTTGCCGCTTGGCCGTACTGCCTTCTCGCTCGCACAGAGCGACGGCAACGCCAACTGGCCACTTAAACTATTCATTTATACAAATTAATTCAATTATGCGTATTACGTACGCGTTTGTAAAGCGCAGTCGCCGGCATCTCGCTCTCACCATCGACCAGTCTTTAGTCTATAGTCTTTGCACTCGGAAAAAACTAGGCTTTAGTTTGTGGTTTATTGAAGTATCATACTGAAAACGAATTAAATTAATATTAAAATTCCAATAAAGGTGTGCTCTACATTTTGGAATGGGTCTTACTTTAGCTGTCTGTAATCAATCCATTTTTATCCTATCAGAAGTTGTTAAAAAATCAAATCGTATAGCGCACAAATCACTCTTATCAACTTTAAAAGACATCTTAAAAAAATAAAATAAGTATAATAATAATTGTATGTTAAAAGCGCTCAAAAATATATGAATATTAATTCAATACTAACACTTCTTGCTTCTCGCAACGTTTTGGGATATTTCGATTTAAGGACTTTCTCGATTCCAATACATCTTTTAGCTCTAAGTGTATTCTCTGGTCCCCAAGTCACAGTCCCAGTTCCCTTTACAATTTCTGCTCGCGTACGAAATTTCACTTAAAGTTAATTGTTCAAGTTCAAGTTCAACGTAACATAATAATGCCACACACAAAGCACACACACACGCGACAGACTGTTGCATTCGGTCTTCGGATTGTGGATTCCAGGGACGTGGCAAGGGGGAAGCAGGGCAGCCCCACAAAATTATAATAAATTATTATTCCTTTTCGTTTGATTTTTATGCAGATTTTTTAGGCGCTTTTCGCTGCTGGGCCTTCGCCACTCGGTCGGCGGCAGTTGTTGTCGGCAGTTGCCAGTTGAATGTAGTCAGTTGCTTTTAGCTTTCAGAGCCCCTGACTTGCAATTTGTTTGCCTTCCGTTCCTGTTGCTGCTGGGTTGCTGTTGCTCTTGGTGTTGCTGCGGGGAAACAGGAAGCTTTTGATATATGTGTGGTGGGCCATTGTGGAGATTTCTTGTTCAGCATTTGTCAATGGATTTTGAGATGATCGGTTTTGTGATATATTTATCACTGAATTTAATCAGTAAAATGAGCTTAAATACCAATCGATTTTCTTTAAGAAAAATGAGAGTGATTTCTCACTTTAAACTCAGGAAGTTCCTTGAACTTAAATGTCTTTTGATGTTTAAAACGAAATGCAATAAATTCATTAGAAAACCTCCAGTATTTTTAAACAATATTAACAATTTAATTGAAACCCAGAAACTTTTTTTAAAATTATTTTATTATTCCTAACAATTTTATTAAACAAACTAAAAATGTCTCAATCATCTTGTAAATTCCAAAACTCCGTACCTTCGATCTCAGGAAGTTCTCAATGTTCCTGTTAAATGCTCGACTTCCTGCCACTGGAAACTCCCGACCGCCCGAGCAAGTAGAACCTGCCAGGAGCTCCAGACAACTGCAAGACTGTTACTAGCAAAGTCCCGCAGGCTTTTGTCAGGCAATTTGAAAAGCGAAATGACGACGACAACAGCAACAGCAAGAGCAACAGCAACACAACAGCCGAAGCGACAGCAGCAACATTGGCAACCTGCAACGTTGTAGGCCATTTGATTAACAAATGGCCAAACGCAAACGAAATTGATCGAAATTCGCCAAAGGAATACAAGAAGACAAAGTTGGTATGACCAATGAGTGAGTGCGGGGAGTTTGGGGAAGGCCTAGAAAAGCCAAAGTAAATTATGGCAAACAAGTTTTGGCCGGCGGGCAACAATTTTGTCGCTGCTGCTGCTTCTGCTGTTGCATCGAAGCTGCAATATCTCCAGGATGGGCCATATCTTGGGGATGGGCCCACAACAGCACTAAACATCCAGATAGAATCACTAGAACCTTGTCGATGTCGTCGTTGTCTTCGTCGCCACAGACGATGCAGAAGAGATTGCAGCAATTAACGCTAATTAAATGCGCTTCAGTTTATGTTTCATGTGGCGATATTTCAGTTGTCTAGCGCGATAATTAAATCGCTTGGATCCATTTGCATAACAAATTTGCCCGGCGAGGAGCGTCGAGCTTTGCTTTTCTTCTGCACTAAAAGAAAGATATTTTTAAAATAAATAAATAATTTCATTCAGGCAATTTAAACAATTTCATTAAATAAACGAGATTTGCAGCTTTAGGTTATTTGAACGACCTTGAAACCTTAACAGGACTACAAAATTGAGAAAGCCTAATAAATATGTTTGCTTTATTAAACCAATTTAAAAGCAAGTTAATGTCAGCTACTCCTAAAATTCCCTGTACAAATATTTCATTATTTAAAATCATATTTTCACTTTAATTTATCATAATTTATTAAAATTAATGTACATTGATGACATATTTTGTAACTTAAAGACTTTTTCCAAGTGTTTTCTCACTGGGGTGGCCCGCCCTCGAGCGTCCAAATTGCAGAAATGCAATTGCAGCTAAAATGAGTTCAAGTCCGCGTCTGTCTGGCATTTGTTTGCCATTTGGTCACTGTCCCGGTCCCCGGTTCCCTATCCGAATCCCCATCCGAATCCGGATCCGCCTCGAAAACGGGGCTAACCACCCACTTTTCGGGTGGCTCAGCACAAATTTTCACTTTCACTTGGGCCGTCAGTTTTGCAGGCTAAAGGCGAAACTTTGTTGGCTGGCGCAACATCCTTTGCATACGGAAACAGCCGCACGACACATTGTCCTCCATTCAACTCTTTGCCCTGGCCACGCCCCCAAACCGCCCGCCGCCCACCGCCCACCGTCCCTCTCGGGGGGCTGCCAACCTGACCGAAATTCCAAATGGCGTGCACGAGCGAGACGGCAGCTGTGCTTTTGCGATGATGACGTCGACGGCTGAACGCCGCTTGCATTTCAAAGATGGATTTTAATATTCTGCATGTGTGGAAAGGTCGCTGGCCGCTCCCGGTACACGGACTTTCCCAGTCGGTAGTTTAGTATTCGGTAGTTGGTAGTCGGTAGTCTGCAGCTGGCTGTTATCCTTTCTGTGCCGTGCCGCCGCCTCCCCTCGCTTTTTGTTTCACTTTTTTCCACGTCACCTTGATTTTGTCTGGCAATGACCATGAATATATAGATATGCGATAGAGATAGCGCCCAGCCATGTTTAGCCCACTTTGCATTGGCACAAAGTTGAGGCATGCATAGAAAATTGTCTGAGGCATTGACTATCTGGGTGGGGGAAACATTAAATAGGATACTTGTGCGGCATTATAACTTTGTTAAAATTGTATGTAATGGATTTTAGTTCTTATTTTTAGGATGTTAAAAATAAATATAGAGATAAAGGAGATTTTTATAAAATAGAATGCAAATTCACACATAATTAAATTTTTTTTGATACTTTTAATATGATATATCGAAATAATTTTGGTGTTAAGTAAATGGAGATTTCTAGGACATGTTTATAAAATATAACAAATATTTACACTCTCTAAATGTATTATAAGTATTTTTAATAATATTATTATTTTCTTTTATATCACTTGAAAAATGCCTTAAACCTTAAGAAAGCATTTCACAAGCTTATCTAATCCCACCCTCCCAGACTCCCATCAAATCTTATAAAATACTTTAAATAATGAGTTATGCAGATGGCTGTGAAGTTATTTTTGAAGCAGCCACAAAACCACGCCGCTCGACATGATGATGCTGGGTCAATTTGTCGCTGTGAGTACACAAATTTGAATTGCCGAGAAATATGGAGACAAAGCCACAAAACCGGACAAAACAGGACATGGCCACACAATAAGAACGAGGCGAAGCGGAAAAAGCTTGAAATTAAAGTTAAACGCTCCAAGGATGCACGACTGGAGACCGAAACGGAATGGACATTGTCCAGGCTCGGGATCAGGATGGGCGGCCATTGCCGAGACAATGGAACTTAATATATGGAAGATATTATAACTTCCGGTAATTTCAATTTTACGAGACGAGATGGAGACGTCTTGCCAGGGGCTTTGTTCGAGATTCAGATCCCTCCTCTGCAGTCCATATATCATAGACCACTTTTTTGAGGGGGTTGGGGTTAGGGTTCGGGTTCCCCTCCCCCAAACTTAGACAGCCACTTGCCTGACCATAAACTCCGAGATGAAGGCATAGGCAAATGAAATGTGTAACGTTTTCAAGCGTTTGAAAAGCGTGAAAAATTCAGAGCAGCCGGGAAGAGAAAAAAATGTAGGAAAATAATATTGGGGAAAACTGCACATGTCGGCGGGGGCATGACGAAAACCCAGGTCGATTCGATGCCTGTCAGTGGCAAGTCAACTTGGCCAAGTCATTTCTTCAGAGCTTCTGCCTCTGCCACGACACTAAGAAGCAATAAACCTAAAGGGAAATGTAATAAACGAGAAAATCTTGTACGTGACCGACCGCATCGGGGTTGTCGAGTTTAACAGAGAGGCTGAGGCTAACGCTAAAGCTGAGGCTTCGGCTTCTCCAGGGGGTTGGCAAATGGACTTTTGCCGGCGCAACCAAAACAAAAGCGGGAAAAGTGCAAAAACGGAAGCATTTTAAAGCGTACCGAATAACGAATTTTGAAAAAAACGAAACGGGAAACGAAAAACGTATTCCTAATCGATAGCGTATGTGTGCGTGGCGAAGGAATAAGGAGCATTGCCCGAAATCCCCACTACTTAGGCACAATTTGGATGGTTATGGCCCACCAGAGACCAAAATCGATTTCAGCGAACCGTTCAAATTCTACGAATGAATTTTGTTCGTTTGGGCGTTAAGCAAAAGTTTTTTTTTCGGCTTCTGTATTTTTTTTTTTGTGTGATATTCCTGCTGCCGTTCTGGCCAGCATCGCTGATAAGAGAGCAGAGCCCGGTCTTACGTGGAAATCAAAGTCCCGAGAGTGGAGTCTCTTGGCCACCATATGGCAGCTGACCAGGCCGAGAGCCTTAACTGTGATTTCTTTTTAATGGCGTGACACTAGACAACGGCAGCCAAGACAGGCAGCAGCAACAGCAGCAGCAACATCGAGTTGCAACAAGGCTTAATTACTCAGCTGGAAATCGTTCATCGGTCGAGCTGGCTGGCTGGCTAACAGGCGATCTTCGGGAACACCCAGCAGGATCTTGGCCAAGTCAATTGGCTGATGTGGCCGCCGAGATTTGCATGAGCCCCCCAGCGGGCAAAAGCAAAGGCACAATAAAAAGAAATCCATTCCAGCGACATTATACGGCCATAAAAATTGTGGCCCCGGCTCCCTGGCTAAATTGTCATAAGGCGATTTGTACAATGGCTTTCATTAAATTGAAGCGCATTTTTAATAAAGCGTAAAAAAAGCACAAAAAAACTTTGCATAGGAAAAATGTAAAAAAAAGAGCAGGAAACAGAAAATGGGGGAGTACGGTGCTTAGCTGCCGCGACAATTTTAATTTAATGATGCGGACTTAGTCCTTGTAATGGCCAGTCCGCGTGTCCTTTGCGCTACGTTTGTTAAATTAACAGCCGCGTTTGTCATTTCCCGCCAAACGAATGCCGGGAACGAAAGAAAAAAAAGGAAACAGAAATCGACGAGGCCACATAAAAATAAAAAAGAAACAAATAAAAGCATATGGACTCGAAGTTGGGACAACTGCGAATTAATTTAAATGATTTTTATGATGTCATTGCGCAACTGAGACGATTCCGTGGCGCCTCCCCCAGCCAAACCAAACCGAAACAAACCAACCCCCACTACCATTTCAAAATTTTTATATTTTTTCCACTCATTTCGTTTTTTTTTTTGCTTTTGTGGTAAAAATCCCGAAAAACAAACTCCTAACTGCCCGAGTTGCCCTCTGGCTGATGCTGCTTCTGCTGCTCCTGCTGCTGAAGTAGCTACGAGCGGTAACGAAATTCACGGTAGGAGATAAAAATGTAGCAAATCGAAGCAACGATCAACAACCGGAGGTGATGAGCTGAAGCTGGAGGACGCCGAACGGTGCACCGCATCGAAAAGCCGCGACGGCACCGGGTTTCGGTTTTGGTCTCGCTTTTGGCTTTCAGTTGGCTGTAGCTGTAGCTGAAGAGTCGAACCAAGCAATTGGATGTGCCGGCTGCCCCAGGGAATTTAGCTAAATTTACCAAACTATAAATGCTCTTTTTTGTGGGAACATAATTAGAAAATTAAAACTAAATTAAAACAACAAACATACAAATTACAGAGCATTTATTCGGAAAGTGTTTTTATAGAATTTTTTTAATATGGGATGTTGATAATAAAATGTGTGATTCTATATTTTCCATAAACTTTATGTTACTACAAAAGTATATTAAAATTTTGTATGATTTTTTTAGATATAAATATAGATAAAACGTTTTCATATGCTTTAAAATTTATAATGTTTTGAGATTTGATAAATACATTTCAAGGTAATAGATAAACTCTTATGTTTTGAAAATTAAATCTAAAAATATTTATGATATTTTTAAAGTTATTTATAATCAAAAATGAAGCACAAAACCTATTCAAAAATATTTCTCATAATTTTTTATTCATTTGTCATACTTGTTAAAAAGTGGCTATTACATTTTTTAAGAGTATTTCTCTGAAAGGTCTGCGAAGCGAACAAAGCTGAGACAAATGTGATAACCACGCAGCGATACGAGTACTCGTACTCCACATCCCCATCTCCGCAGACTCTCTTCCTAGCCCCGGTCATCCGCCGTCCGAAAGACACGACGCCAACAACTTGGTCAGACGAGCAGGGCGAAGAATCGAAGAAGACTTCACGGTGCGGGGGGAATTTATTGACGATTTGGCGAGGTGTATCGACAACGCAACTGCTACTGGGCACACACGGCCCCTGAATGCAGAATTCGGAGCTCAGACTTCAGAATGGGCAAGAATGGAGAATGCCGAATGGAGAATGGCGGGTCCAGAGAGTCCAGAATGCAGGGGCGCTCCTGCAGCCCGATGATATCGCCCAGTGCCAATCTGCATCCGCAGATTCCGAGGGGTTTTTTGGGGCACGGGCGGGGGTTTTACCCTGTGCTGAGGTTTTAATTTGTAGGATGCAGTTGCTGCTGCGCAGGTAAGAGCCAAGGTGATGAGATGAAGTTGGTGGCTGCCTTTTGGCCCGGCCTGCGCATAAGTTGGCTGATGTGCGCACTGATAAGCCACTGAACCATGGACCATGGTCCTTATAGTTGGGGATCCCCCTGCTCTAGAGGGGCTCCTGCTCCCGGCATGATAAAGCCCCCCGAAAAGTGTGGATTATTTCATTTTGCTACGTTTTGTAGCCGCCTGCTGGTGTTTCTCTCCTTCGCGGGGCCGCCGCCGAGATTCTGCTGTTGTTTTGCGGGTAATGAATAAATTTGCGCAATTTGTTAAGTGAATTCCTTTGTAGCGCGATTTTTTACGAGTTCGTTCCCTGAGCTCTGTGGCGCTTTGATTTTGCGGCCAAGAGAGAAGGCGGGAAGGTGTGGTGAATTCAGCTTAGAATGTCGAATAAGTAATGAAGAGCAGTCGTCCTCAGGTGTCTTTGGAAAATGTGCGGATGATATTTAAAGTGACGATTTTACTGATTTTTCTATATGTTTTGTTTGAATTTTAAAGAAGAATTAAGGAAAAAGTAAGAAGTAATTATTTGGACAGATATTAACGATTATTTAGAATAGACTATTTTCATTTTGAAAATTAAAAATGTTTTTGTTTCGTTTTTATTTATTTTAATTTTATAGAAATATTATTTTATAGTTTTCAAAATAACAATAAACAATTTTATAAAACAAGAACACATAGGCCATACTAAAATACACTTTAGTTTTGCGTTTCTTAAACTGCATCCCCAATAAATAAGTAGTAAATAGTTTATTTTTGTAGAGAAGTTTCTTCATAGTACCTAAGTCTCTGTAGGAAAGAATTTTAGTAATTTCCGATTTGCATCCACTTTCTCAGCTGCTTGACCTGCAAGACATTTATGGCACCTCCTCAAATTTCGGTCCCTTCCCATCTTTCTGCAAGACATCACTGGCCATTTAAATGCATTTCCTAATCACACAACCAACCTCACCACACGTTCACCTCACTCTCACTCGAGACTTAACCCTTTGCTGGCATTTCCCATAAAATCTCGGCACTTCCGCTACCAACAAAAATACCCGTACACGGAACACGAAACACAAGGGTGCATCGAATGCTCTTCCTGCAACAATTTCCGCTTTGCTCTGGGCTGCCGGCAAAGGCTAACAAATTCAAATTAGAAAATCCCAACATAAATATCTATGCATTCTCGTAGCCCCGGTTCTATCGTAGTTCGCCAGCTGAACAATAGATGTCGCCGGGCTGTGATTGCAGCTACCGTGCATGTGCAATATTGCGAGGGGTTGCAAAATGCACCCTCATGTCGGCAGGGATGTGCGTGTGTTGGTCTGGCGTATCTGTGTCTGATTTTGGTTGGAATTCAAAAGATTTACAAATACTTGTGCACTCCTTTGGCAGTTGCACTTAAGCAGGATCCTCTTTTGCCTCTCGGAAAACCGTCTTAAGTGCAACCCCCGGGGCTGTGCTATATATTCCTCTCTCATCTCGAGAACGATGAACACTGAACGTTGAACGCTGAACCAATAAAAATGTACCTCCAAAGATGGGGTTTTTAAAGCAAGATACTTGTAGTCAGCAAAAAATTGTTCACCTCTTCACTTTAGCTGCTCCCTGTTATCCTCCTGGCTCTCACTCCTTTTTTTTACAGCACCCCAGCGTCTTGTCAGACCGAAATGTTTGTTTTGTTGTGTTCTCAACTGTATTTGTCTTTGCATTTTTTTCTCCGGTTTTACATTGCTCGATTGTTGTTTATTTCGCTGACGAGGCAAAAGCGGCGAACGCCACAAAAATTGTCAATATAGCGCAGGGCAGAAAGAAAGAGTCAACGCCGGCATACAAAAAATTTACAAAAAAAAACAGAAAAAAATTTATAATACAGTGACTCGACTTTAAGATACCCGGTGCTTACTACTTCTTTTAGAAATGTACCGAACTGGCCTAAATCCACCCGCGGGCGCCAAATATGTTTAGTACCTTAAAACTCTCGATTTGTTCGAACTAAAATCAGCAATATGTTCTTTAAAATTCAAAAATGTTCAAAAAATAATCAAAAGTATGTTTGTAGCAATTTAATAATAACAGTTTTCATAGAATACTTTTCCACTTACATATGTTTTTAAAGATATATTGCTTTATGCTAAGATCAGATTACTAAGAAATTACCAAAACTCGTATACCCTTGCAATCCAAAATATCGGGTATAAAAATCACACAGCCACAAACAGGAGGCAAAGGACGCACCCACATTACGAGGCACTGTGGATATTTTATGAGTGGGTGGCGGCGGGCGAATGGATCGCATCGAAGGGTTAACAATGGCGGTGCCCGTCCAGCTTTTCCACAGCCATTTGCTGCTGATGCGGCTGCCTCTTCTGCTGTCATATGCAAAAAAAAAAACCGGGAATCGGGAAATGGAAAGTAGAGTGTGTGGGATTGGTGGACGTAGCGGGTTAAGGGCGACAGCAAGGACAGCCGGCAAGCAACACTTTTGATAACATTTTATTACAACGTACTCGTAGGTGTGATTTTTATGGTTTTGCTATGCTCAACGGATTTTTTACAGCTTCTCCCCGCCTCTTATTATTGTTGTTGTCTATGCTGATTGCGTGGGTTAAGGCAGGGGATTAAGGAAATAAGGGTTTGGCTTGATTGCTGGGTGGGTGAATGGGTTAAGGGACAAGCGGTTGATAAGAATCGTTCATTGAGTGAAATTAAAGTGATTTCCGCAGGTTGACCCCTGGAAAGGTTCAAATGGGTTTATGGAAAAGATAAAAAGGATGTCATAAAAGAAATCCGTGCAATGCCATATAATAATTATCGTTATCTTGTGATTCAAAATATATCGATTCATGAAAAAAAATTATTTACTTTGAAAATCATTAGAAAACCGAATTTGCTTAAAACCACCCGGGGGCGCGAAAAAACTTTCCTTAAAATATTCCATAAAAACGGTCTCAAAAATTACATCACTTCTGCTGGTACCTCATTAATTCGCTAGGCTGACAAAACTCCAGTTTCTTTAGCTAATTGAACAAACAATCGTAGAGTAAATCAACGGACAAGCTCGCATGTCAACAGTTGATTTTCTCGTCCGCATGTAATTGCAAATATCCATGATACTGTTTTCTAGCAAAGACAATATCTTTTTTCCAGCCATTTGATATTAATATTTATATCAATATGAATTTTACGGCTTTTCACCCAACAACAACGCGGCCAACAAAGGCGCAACCCAACTGAATAATTCATATAGCTAACAAATAAAAACCGAAATAAATTATAAGAAACACGGGCGACCAGCGGCAAAAACAACAACTAATTATTCATTATTTTGTACGAGATTTGCACATTAAAAAAAGAAACACACAAGCGGTGTGTTGTGAGTATATAAAATAAAGAGCTTGACCAAATGCGCCCCAGCATCGGTGACGGTGGTGGTGGTCTCTCTAGTTTAGTGGGTCAAGAAATCCAGTTTATTAACATTCAAATTAATACATACAAATGACGTCTCTGCGTTTATGGTGCATAATAATTAGCCGACATCGCTCGACTGGCGCTAATATGCCGCCCGTTGGACCAAGGACCAAAATAAAAATTATACAAACGGAGAGAAAAGGGGAAAAAAACGGGAGCATTAGCATAAAATTAGAATTTGTAATTGCGGCGGCGCAACAGGCTGGAAATGGAAATGGGAGGTTCGGGGATGCCGGAGATTCCCAGGCGGAGATTCCACGATTCCCTGCCCCTGTGGCATGCGCCGCTTAATTAAAATGCAACCTCGGCTAGACAGTCGGCTCAGTTCCGTGTGGCAAACAAGGAAGCGCCTGCGCAAAAGGACAACGCGCCCAGCTTTTGAATTATTCAAATGGCACTGCGCACAGCCTTTTTGGCGTGTTGACTTTTTGATTATGCGCATAATTTTTGGGCGCGAGCTGCGTTCTGTTTTCTGCTTTTTAGTTTTGGCCCTCTGTGTTATGACAGGCGTGAGGATGAGACCGAGGGACAATAATTAAGTCATGGCAATTTGTGAAGAGAGTCATCGCGAGCAGGTTGCCCCGGACAGATGTTAATTATTACCATAAAGATATTGAGTAACTCGTCGGCTTCGAAAGGAAAAGGGGAGGGGAGGATTTGGCTCAGTATGATTTTTTGTAATTTTTTGAATTTATTTAAGTTAAGTGCACCATGGTTTTTGAATATTTATTCATTGTTTTTAACTTATTTATGTGTTGAAATATTTATTGGTTTGTTTAAGTCTTAAATGTATTTATTTTAAATGTTTTTAGAAATCATTAAAATACTATAAGGATGTGCTTAAAAAGTGGTAAATATATTTATTTATTTTTTAAAATGTTTAGTTCTGGATAACTAAGTTAAGTATAAAATCTCTATGTTTAAAAGAACTGTAACTTTATTGATTTTTAAAATATACACAATAGTATCCCCGCTTTCTTTATTCCATATCATATCCAACAAAACAATCTAAGTATCTCCCCACAAAATTCCAAGACCCCGAAATTCCCCCTTCGGCTAAGCCGGAAAATCGAATCAACATTTGATGGTGGGGCTGCTGCTTCTATCGCTGCCACTGATTCGATTTCCATGCAATTTTTGAATGAAAGTGCGGGAAATGTCATCCATAAACTATGCCGCCAGGTAAAAGGGTTCCCAGCAGAGCCACTCTCCCGCCGAGAACCCCGAAGCTCAGTCCCCAAACTCCATCCCCGATCCACTCGGGCGTTTCTCCATTGAAATGGAACTAAGCTCGAGCGCTTGTCGCACACGGCGGCATTTGCATGTGTAAAGTCATAAATAACGAGACAACATAACACTTAAAGCACAGTCACACAGACACAGATACTCACACAGACTCACACACTGGGGACAGGACCTCTCGCTATCGAGATGCGATATATGACAGGAGTCCCGAAAATGCATGAGCTACGGCGAACAGGAGACCTTGTTTGGGTCCCCGGGAAAAACGCTCGGCTTCCCTTGGCCCGAGCTTATCAACTGCAAAATAAAAAGAATTTATTTCTGTTAGGAACTTTGCTCGCGGGTTATGCAAAAATTTGCAAAAGGGTGAATAGAAGGGAAGTCGGGGCCGGCATAAATAAAAATAAGTAACGAGCTCCACACAAATTGATAAAACAGTGAAAGAAAATTGCCGCACAGCCAGCAGAACAATCATAAAAGGGAATGAGCCTGCGATTGGGTGAGTTTCAGGTGGAGTTTTGTCCATATCGGAAAAAAGAGAGAAACAAAAATATTGAACAAAAGCGTACGGTAGAAAAATGTTTGAAATTGAATTTGATAAGAAAATAGAGAAAACAAAAACTGGCGATGGTTAAAACGAAATTAGACCACAGTGAGAGGATACAGGTCCTGAAAAATGTGAATAAGAGTTGCAGAGGGAAATTTAAGAGATTATATTAGTGTTTAAGGAGGTTATAAAAACTTTGGATCAAATAACTTTTTTTTAAATTTTTTATCAAGCCTAAATAATTATAGCTGTTAAAATATTTTCCCAACAAAAAATAAATTACAATGAGGATGTCGGAACAGCATTAACTTCAAAAGAAATATTCCTAAGCCTCAGAGACGTTTTCTAACTTAAGTACAGCTTGTAACAAAACACCAAAATTATAACTTACATTCTTCCTAGAAGAAAACTCTAGCAGAAAACTCTTTTGCATACCCTTAGCATCGCGACACAGTAGCAACCAACTGCCCCCGGTTAAATAATGAAAAATTGAAAAAAGCAAGACCTAAAATAGAATTTGGGAAAAGTAGAAAATTCGCCACAATGGTACGGGGCGAGGGAAATAAATTAAATTTTCTAAACGATTGTGTTGTGCGGAGCACCCAAGGCAGAACCCGAAATAACAACACATTCATCGGAGTTCGATGTCCTGGCAGGTTCACAATGGGCTTGGGATTTGCATACGCGAATTTTGCGACAGACCGACACATGCAGGGCAAAAGGAAAATTTCTTTTCACTTTTCTATTTTTTTCTTCCTTCTTACTTTACTTGCCTGCACTGTGTCTCGAATTACGCAATAATCGCGATAAAGGATTCGGGCGAGAGGTAGGGAAATGCGTTTTGCATAAATTAAAAATTAGCAAGGAGCACCCCGAAGTGCACCCCTTTTTCATCCAACCTCGGGCAGTCAAAGGTGACGCATTTATGCATAAATTAAGGATCAATACCGCGAGCCTACTCCTTGCGCAGGGAAAATTTGCATTACAAAAGGCTCCGAGACGAGACCCTTGCCAAAATAGGAAAATAGCAAAGAAAAAGGTTGGCGAAAAAGACGCGAGTTTTCTTCGGCTCGTCGAAATATAATAATAGGTCATCCATTAGGGCAAAAGGAGCAAGTTCCGGCTTTCGGGTTCGGTTCGGTTTGTCTCGGCTGTTGACGTTGCCTGGCAAAACAGAGCAACCGGAGAAACCAGAGGGAGCAACCCCTAAGACGCCCAGTCCACAGATTAGCGACGAACCCGAGATCACGACCCCTCGATCTCGATCTCAACCTCGATCTCTGTTTCTTTGATGTCACATTCTGTGTTATTTATTTGAGGCGGCATTTGATTTGCATGAGAATGAAGAAAATTGATATTTGGTCTCCTCCGGTTGTCTAGCCAGCGTCTTCTTCATTTTTCCAACCCGAGAACAGGACGCACGTGTTGTCCCGACCAGAAAGCAAGAAAAGGGGTGCGATCTGTAAGGGTTGTTCGGTGTTCAGCGATCGCACATTGTGAAAATTATGCAGATGAGGGAACCTTTTTTGCGCAAGCGGAAGAAGATGAGTATTCAAATGGGCTGAGACTGAGGCATCTTCCCGGGTGCCGAAGGGTTGATTCCTCGAGGTAATTTGCCTATGTGGCAGCGCGTAAGAAGATAGGGCAAGTCGGCATCTAATGGGATGACATCTGTGTGCCGTTCGTGGAAGGGTGTGTTTTTTTCGCTATCGCTTTTTGCATACTATTTAATTTTCTCAGGCCCGCCAAGGGGTTAAGTCCGAGCCGAAGAAGATTTTTCTTTCCCATGGAAATGCGCTTGTGTCCTAAGCACAAAAGACAATATTGATCGTCTATTGAAGATGCAATCAGCTATGTAAGAAGACGATACGAAACCCTTTTTGCATGCCATAAAAAATTCAAATTAATGTGAAATTTGAATGTGCCAAATCTGCAGAGACAAGATGATCGAGAAGGGGTGCTTATAGATAATTTTGCAAACTTGATGATCAGTTGCGGAATTTCGCAGAGAGATGGGTCATATTTTGTAACGTACTTTTTTATTTCGTTGAATAATTCTCACGCTCAAATCTGAAGTTCCAGTTCCGAGGAAAGGGTTTGGTAGCATCCCCTGTTACTTGTAGACGCCCCCGCCTGCCAAGTCAAACAAGGCAACACAAAGGCAAATAATAATTTAAAAGGTTTTGTTGACGTTTCGAACTGTTGTTGACTTTTGCCGCGCGCGAACAAAACAGCAACAGAACTCAGAAATCAAACAGCAGACAAAACTCAAACTGCAAGTGGCTGAGGCTGATTTTTCAGTGGCTGAGGATGAGAGCAGGAAGTTGGAGGTGGATGGATGGGAGACGGGGAGTTCGGAGGTCGCAGGTCGGAGGCCAACACCACCACCACCGAAAAGGGCAAACAAACGGCAGCAAGTGTGCACTCTACTCCACTTCACTCCATTCATTATGATTATTTGCGGTGAAATTTTGCGGGGCTCTTATTGGATACGGAAAGGATTAAAATTAGGCGAAAAGTTTGGCGCAAAAGCCCTTTTGTTGATTAACTTTTCATTTGATTTATTAAGCCAAATAAACAGCGGCACAGCTTAATGTCGGGTCATGAACCCCGCTGCCTACAAGTGACTCACAGATCTCGCAGCCTGACCAAGCAGATGAGTCTGCTCGTATCCACATCCCCAGTGAGATTCAGATCCAGCCACAGATCCACATCCACATCCCAGGCAATACCAAGTGCTTAGCGCGTTAAGAGTCGCGTAGTAATTTAACGACGACGACGTGTTCTTGGCACACGCAGATTGATATCTTTGAGGCTCAGCTCAGATACGGAGTGCCACAAACGGATCCGCGATGTGCGGGTGTTGCTTTGATGGCCCCTGCGACAATTAGCGGGCCTACACTAGTGAGCAGGATTAAAGTTTTAAACTCAGGGCTTAACAATCAACTTAAAGCTTGAATCATAACCTGGAAATATAAATTACCAATTCCTTAGAAAGGCTAATCACATTAACTTTTATTTTAAGAGCTTTAATAAATTTGCATAAAATATTTGGAGTAAATAGAATAAATCTATTGTTATAAAATATACAATCCATAGCTAATTTTGTACAATACACTACCTATAGTACTCTACACTGCAATTACCACTTTTGCATACCCATTTTTCTGCTGCTTAGTGTTTCTGTAATTTGAGGGCATTGCCTTTGGCAGGAACCAAGAAGCACATCATCTTTCTCTGTCTGGCCGCCATAAGTGGGTGTCTCCCGTACGCACCCAGAAAGGTGTAAATCATGATCATGTCAATCAGCGGATCGGCCAATCCTTATGGCGCACACCTCGATCCGCACAGAAATTCACTTTTCATTCACCATTTAAAAGGGCACCAAGGAACAAAACAGGCAAATAAAAGGAAAAAGCTGTTGCAATCGTCGCGCCTACTTGAAGACGAAGATGAAACCAGACGGCCACGAAATGCGATCGTTCTGAGCCAAAAAGAAAACAAAGCCTGGCTTAATGATATCCGCCGGGCCAAAGACTCGTGGGCTGACACACAGGAACAAAAACTTAGAGAAAAGTTCGATAAATTTAAAGGAATTTGAAAAAAGTGATTCGATCGAAATTATAAATATTTAGGAAAAGTGTGGAATAATATTATGTGTTAAAATACCCAATTTTTATTATATTAAGTAAATAAATAATACCTAGAGTATTGCTTAAATTTTAAAAAATATACTTACATGAAAAAAGAAAATCTAATAATAATAAAATATTTAAATTAATCCAAATTTTTCTTCCTGTGCTGGAACTCTCCTGGCTGATAGTTTCTTATATCTTTTTTGTGAATGAATGCCAGACGGCGAAGAAGTTGTAATGATCATGACTGCGAGAGATCCATTCATGAAGCTCGCCCTGGTTTTTGGTCCCAGTTTGGTGCCTGTGCCTGTGTGTGGCTGTAATCAGTCCACGCAATAAAAAAATGTTTGCCAACCCGGCTTGATTCTTTTTATTGGCTTGTTTTGGGGCCTTTGTATTGTTGTGTTGGCTGTGTGGCTGCTTTGAAGTTTTGCTTTTTGACAGCTTTCGAGGTGTGTTGCCAAGATCTCGTCGTCTCTCGTCGTCGTTGTTGTCGATGTTGTTCAGCTATATGGCAGCTATAGCTTTTCCTGCGTGGCAGTCAGTCAGTCAGTCAGCAAAAGTCTGAGGCTGTCGAAGTCTGCGTCTGCGTTGGAGCCCAGCCCCAAAAGCTGTCAATTAAATTAATTATTATTTCTGCGTTTAATGCAAAACTGTTGCATGCCAAATGCAACTAGCAAGCAGCAAAGGTCGCTCTCAGCTGGTTAGGCCAACACCTAGGCCCAGTTATTCTCTTTTTTTCACGTATCGAATTTATTTCGGCTGGGTATGTCAAAAGTATGTCAAGCATTTCAGGCCCGCTTAATTCGTTGGCTTTTTACTGTTCTTTTTTTCGTGTTTTAATTAATTGCCAACCGCTGACATGTGGATGGTTCCACTAGAGCACAGAAATCGAGGGGTTGATAACAAGCTGAAGGAAAAAGTTTGTGGTCTAACAATAGGAGAATAAAAAATGCTCTGTATAAATGTTTGACAAAAATTTGGATACAAAATATTATTAATTTATTAATTGAGAAGCTTTTAAAATATCCTTAAAAATTTAATAAAATTGAATTTTTAAAACAATTTTTAAATATTGAAAAATTAAGTTAATTTCAAGAGAACAAGAAAATAATATTGTAGGTAATTTACTTTTAAGTGATATTTAATCTTAATGAAGAATCCAGCCAAAAAATTATTTTACAAATGTAAATATATTTTTAAAAATCCCTATTTCGTTTTTATAGACAAAAAAAACAAAAAAGGTGTTATACCCCTGCTAGTGATCTTTAGCATGTTGTAACAAGGCAGAAGCGGCTCGAAGAGTTTCATTTCTACACCGGAGCATATAGTGACACATTTTCCGCCCCTGTAGGCGCGATATGCGCATAATTAATGAGCCTTTTATGGTTTATTGAACCGCAAAAGGCGGCAGGAACACGCACTCGCACTCGCACACATGGGAGATGTCATGGCTAGGAAGTCGAAAGTTACCTCAGTTTGATAAGACTTGGCCACCATCAGCGGCTGATGGTTTCGCTTGGCTAACTTCCGAATGCGACTGTGTCTGTGGCACTTGACTGAGTAATTTATGTGGCCGCCTTTATTGTTATTACATTTGTGGCTTTCTGGGGCATTGCGAGCCACGAACTTTGTTCTGAGTTCTGGATAGTTAGGAACCATCACATTAGTCAGGCCCAAGCGACGATAGACAAAGCTCCGCTAATTGCTGGAATAACGCTCCCAGCGAATTCCAACCGATATCTCTCTTTTCGAGAGCCATTAAAATTAATAATTTGCCACACTCTTATCGGAATGTTTTTATCAACATCTGAATTGGGCTTAATGACTGTGGGGGGAGTTTTGAATTTTAATTTCAAGTGTTGCCAGAAATTAATTTCAGCAAGACAGGGCAACCCTTAACCCTTGACTGCAGGCATTCGCCCGATAGCAGCGTCGATTGCTGTTGTTGCTCATCATCGTCATTTTATTTCATTTTATTTTTCCATAAATAAACTGCGTTGATTGTCGTCTGGGCTCCGGTCTCTTTACTCTTTTCATGTAGCACCACCCTTAACCCTTTTTTGGGGAGAGAAGAGCCCGAGCCCCCTGAGTGCTTTTAAGTTGATGTCGTTGCGTTGATAAAACTGCAGACGCAACTCAAACATGAGCAGGTTTCTGGTTTTGGTTCTGGTTCCTGGCCTTCCTGGCTTTCCAGGATCCCCTGTTTTCAGGACCCCTTTCCCCTCGTTTCGTTCCGCTTCGTATCTTTCAAATTGTTGCCAGTTGCCAGTTGCTGGGCGGCTGATTGTTGACTGGGGGCGGTTTTCTGGGTGGTGGACGGGGGCGTGGCATTCACATGTGTGCTTAACAGACCGTTTGCCATTTTTGCATATACGAGTGTATATATGGTACGTACATCCATCCATACACCGCACACAACGCACTGATTATATGGCAGCCACACGGACACACACTTATATAAATTTAATTGACTGTGGACATGTGTGTGTGTGCGGTGGGTTACTCTTTATTTTGTGGGGGTTTCGGGGCTGTGATTCTTGAGGTTTTCAGTGCGGTTAAGTTTAAATACTCGACAGCCATCAACAGGGCATAAAACATTTAACAGAGTGTGTGTGTGAGGGAGTGTGAATGTGGTGGACAATCGACTGCAAAAAATTAATGTTGCCTACGCACAGGCGTTGGAAAAGGAGCTTGAAATAGAATGGAATAGCTTCAAAATTTAAAAGTATATGGTAACGTTTTTACTTAAACTTCTGAAGAATTACAAAACCATTCAACTTAACCTTTGAATTTAAAATTTATTAAATATTTATTTTACATAAAAAATATTTTGCTCTTATTTTCTAATTATTTTTTTATTCTTGTAGTAGCTCAAATTTATATTTAATTTATTCAAGAATGCATCACATTTTCAGTGTTTCAGTGTTCAAGTATCCTATTAAAAAATTTGTAGACGCCAGTCAAGGAATTAGCATTCCTGCAGAAATCTGCAAAAATTATCATAGCCAATTCAATTTACAAATGTAATGGAGCATTAGGCTTTTTTTAAGCCACATCAAAGCCCCGACCGACTGTTGGATCAGAGTTCTTTATCGGAGCCCCAACTGTTCCTGTGCTATAACTCTGACTTACGCACGTACGCAGCTCACTCATCTTTACAAGTTTTCTACTATCATTTTTCTGTCCCCTCGTTTTTCCCATTTTTTTTTTTAGCAAACTGAAAGAAATCTTCTCGGGCAACACGTAAAATTAAAACACCAACGCGTCTTTCGTATTTTTCTGTATGAATCCCAACCATCCATCCAACAATTCAGCAGTCAGCATTGTGTATTGCATTTTGCTTATAATCTTCTGCTGCTGCTTCCCTTTCTTTTCTTTCTTTTAATTTTTTTGTGGGGGAACAGACAGAGCGGTTAAAGACGAGACGAATTGTATTGAGTGGCACTAAATATGTTGAGAAATGAGCGGGGAATAATGCCATGACCATAACTCCCTTTTCCCCCGCATTTGGGAACTCTCGTCCGCGTACCTTCAACGCCAACGTTCCAAAGTCAGAGTTCCTTCTGTGGCAGCACGCACGTTTTTCATTCAAACGTATGACATGGATGGACTCAGTCGCAGTCTCTGGATTTTTTCTGGATTTTTTCCGTCTTTCATTTTACGTATCAGCGCTCATCGTTGACAACGCCAGAAAACAGAAAAAGCGGCACCAGCGGCTGAAGCGGCGACGCACGAATGAATGGCCGCAGTGGCGTAGGAGGAGGAGGGGGTGGTCTTGCCGGGTTCCACTGCCCTATGGGAGGGGGGGTTGTGCCGGTGGCGGGGGTGGAGCGACTCACTCGCTGTACAGCCGCAAAGCGAACCGTTGATCACGTTTGGCGCAGGCTTCCGGTTAATGCCAGAGACGAGCTAGCCATAGGAGCTGGAGGAGCTCCAGCTGCACAGAGGAAAAATAGGGCTTACAAATAAAATTTATTCTTTATTTATATGTGTATTTAGTATAAAGGATGTCGCACTCATTTCTAGATAATCGTAATTCTTTATTGCGTCAAGATAACCCTTTTCTAATATATTATTTTTGTCGATTTATTTAAAATTATTTTATTTTGATTTTTATTTATTTTATTCATACAATAATATTTAAATCTAGTTTCGGTTTTGTATAACAAATTTATAACCAATAAGATTTCACATTAATTCTAACTCCTAGTTAAAATGTTATAATGGCTAGAAAATTACAACAAAATGTATAAAATAGGAGGATCTATACTAAGGCTATAAAAATATGATGAAAATAAATATACAAATTTTATAATCGTGGAACTTCAGATTATATTCTTGTTTAATGATATGTTGTGGTAAACCGTAAAGGACTTGGGAAAGCATTAAAACATTACCTTAAGATAACAAGTACCTTTATTTTTTTCTCTGCACTCATATATACCCATATAGCTGTTCTGTCTCTGTTACGGAGCCCGGACCTTATCACTATGGTCATACGACGGCGACGCCCGCGCACGTTGATGGATCGCAACGCACGCGCGTACCTCCTGCTGACGTTATACGCTATACGTATTTGTTGCTTTTGCTATTGCGGCTGCCACTGCTGCCAAGTGTAAGAAATTAAAACGTTCCCAACTTGGACTTTGTTTGGCCTGGCCGGGACGGGAACGGACCGGAGACCAGAGCTACGTGTTTGGCAAGCCGGCGAACGTCGTTGTCACAACGATCCTCAATTTATTTATTGTATTCTTCTACCTATTTCTCTGAGCTGAGCTCTGTGTTGCCAGGGGGCAGGGAGCACGCAGGGGGAAGTCATAAATTATGTAAGTCTTCAATTGTTTAAGACCGTTGAGTTTTCGGTCTTTTATGGGCCTGCAACTGCACGCCTTCCTACCAAAAACAGTGTTTCGTCCACAAACCGCACTTAACTACACTCTTATCGGTCAGGCCACAAACAAAAAAAAATGCGAAAAATAAACCCACAAACTCAAACTCAAACTTTAAGGCCCGATAAGACAACCAGAAAGAAAATCTCACAGAACCCAGAAAAAAACAGAGTAAACAACATTTAACAACTTAGACAAAAGAAATCAGAGCAAATGCCTGGGCGGAGTGTCAAACAACTTAAAGTCTCATTTATCATGTTGTGCGAAAACTTTAAGGGGAAATTTATGCACAAGCGAACAGCCGGCGGGTGGGTGGAGGAAAATAAATAAAAAACACTTTGGTGAAAATAATTTTTGCATAATTTTTCGTCGTTTCGGAAAAAGCAGACATGACCTACAGCAAGTTTTCGGCTACCGAAAAACGAAAAGCGGCAGCTCAACAAGTGGCACCATCAAATTGAAGAGCAGACAACGTTGAGAAATCCATAAGTCAATTTCCAGAAATTATGCAAAATTATTTAAATTGCAGAAGGAGCGAAGAGGCGGCCAAAAAATCAACAGGAGACCGAGAGAGACTGTTCTCGTTTTTTCTTGCTTTTATTTCTTATTTTTTGGCAGGCAAAGCGCATGCAAATGCCAAACGGAAATGGCAAACAAACCATAATGTGACGACAGCGGCGGCAACTTCCGCTCTCGGCCGAAAATGAAAATGAAGTTCTCTCTCAGATAAAATCGTATGCAAATCAGCTGGCAGGCAAAAGTTCAGCGTACGCTTAACTTTTCACCGGCCACGCCCCCTTTTGAAAGACCCACCGCCGCCCTCGCAAACGCGCATGAGCACCGACATTGTCTGGCTCATTTGCGCCAATTTTTTACATAAAAATACAATAACAGCAGCGGCGAAAAAAAAGAAAATGAGAGTGCCCCTTTCTACCCCCATTTTTGCCACCCATCGCCTCGTGCCACATTTACATTTCTTTTTTGTTTTTGTTATGCTGCCGCTGCTACTGAACTTATTTTCGCATTTTGTTTGTTTGTGCGAGTGCGATGGTGTGTGTTTGGTTTATTTTTTTCAGTTACTTTACTTTACATCGATTTTGCATAATTTTTCAAGGTCGTCGTCAGTCGCCGTCAGGCGGCGGGTGTTGCATACATTAGCATTTGGCCAAATGGCGACGCTGCAGGCAAAGGAGCGAAAGAGAGGGCCGCACAGTTGGCCATTTGTGCAGCCAACTCGGGGAGTTTGTCTTTCTCGGAGGCCGGAGCCAAAGTTGCTGCCACAGTTTTGCATAGTTCGCTGGCCCATTAAGCCACATTCGATGTGCCACTATTTCAGCCAGAAATGGTCAATGACTGGCAGGTGGGATATTCAAACGGGGGAGGCATATTTTTGGCATTATATTTCATTTAACACTACACTCATAGAAATTTTTCGGTAAAATCGCCCTAAAAACAAGGAAAATCGCCCTAAAACGGGGGTCAATGGCGACTAGGCAACAAAATTAGGGCAAATTGCCCTAAAAATACGGGTTAATTTGTCACACATTTAGGGCGATTTTTCGTAGATCTAGGGTGATTTTTCTATTTTCAAAGCTAATTGCCCTAAAAATAGGAAATGAGACCCTTAAACTAAAGGCAGTTTCCTTTAAATCCAGGGCGATTTTTCTGGACTTATAGGCGAATTGACTTGGAAATCGGAAAAAATACCTTTAAACTAAAGGCAGATTTTCATAAATCTAGGGTGTTTTTCTGGATTTTAGGGCAAATTGCCCTAGAAATATGAAAAAATATCCTGAAACTAACGGCAGATTTTCATAAATTTAGGGCGTTTTTCTGGATTTATAGGCGAATTGCCCTAAAAAAAGCAAAGTGCTCCCCAAAATTTCCCGGTTTTTTTTATAAATAAAAAACCCGATTTCATTATATTTTTTTTGTTTTTTTTTTATATTTTTGTTTGTTGTTATTTACACAATTTCTAATTATATACATTTACATACTATTTTACTTATTCTTATTGCTAAAAGAATTACATCGATCTTAAAAATAATGTTTTGGCTTAATGTATTTTTTGGTCTTTAGGTTGTGTGCTTCCGCCGGAGGGAATTTTAGGTCTTTTAAGGTTTATTACAATAAGTACTGATTATCAAATTTTACTTCTAATTGAAGGCATAGAAATAATATTTTTTTTGGAATGAACAGATTGTTTCTTTAAAATAGTTACAGTTTTATGGTTTTATAATCCTCCAAGAGTTCGGATAAAGCTCTACCTTTCTTATCAGACTCTAAATGAATTTCATAAAACATTTTTTGGATAAATGTCGTGGTTTAAAACAAAAAATATTTTGAAGCACACATCAATACTTTTCAATAAGGTTCGCATTCTATAAAAAAAACCTCTGATAGGTAAACTGGAAATTCACCAAGGTCAAAAAGGGCTTGTTCCCACGTTGCAGCTGAATGGTTGCAGTTTCGGCTTTCCGGATTTGCAATTTTCCGTCAATGCCTTTAGATGTGTTTGCAGTTCCCCAACAGTAGCCTTCCAAACCAAGAAACGGCTTCGCGGGTCCGCAACGGTGTGCTTCGCGTTCTTGCTCCCGCCGTCCTTCTTTGTCATTGCTGTCGCACCAACACTGAATGGATCGCAAGCCAAATTAAAGTTGATTGTATCTCTATTAAATAAAAACAGTCTATTTATTGAATGAGAAAAGAAAAATAGAAAAAGCACATACCTTCAGCGTGGCTTTCCAAAGATTTGAGCAGTTTTATTCCCTTACTTTCGCTTTTAAAAAGTGCGAAAAGTGGTTTGCGTTCTCAATCTAAAACAAGAAAAAAAATTGTTAGAAATTAATATAAAAATGCACTACTAACAGTCAGAATTTTCATTTAGCCTGCGATTGCGTTTGCTGCTACTTCTGGAAAAAAAGAAGCAACAAAAGCAAATTTCGGTTACTGACGAAATGACGCAATAGAAATTTTGGGGTTATTTAGGCATATGCACTTGTGAATGCGGTTTGTCCGGTGCATAAACACAGATTTCTGGTAAATATATACATCTGTACACATGTGTGTATTCTGTTGCATCATCTTTTTGCCTCAAGCATTATTTACATATACACATACATATATGTATACTCTTATTAATGTTCTTACTTTGTTCTGCCACACTTCCAAAACTCTGCTTCCAGTCAAATCTTTTAAGTTTCAGCTGCATTTTCCTCTGTTACAGATATGTAAATTCAATTAGTTATTAATATCCAAATTGCACAATTATATATGTATGTACTCAACAGAAAACAGAGAAAGAATCGCCTCCCAAGTCTTTTAATACCGTTTCCATTTTTTTACTTTCTCACAAACAAATAGTTACTCAAAAACACGTCATTCACTTCCAAGCGCCCGAAAAATTATGACAAAGTCTAGACAATGCAACTCTTTCTACCCCCACCCTTGCCACTGCAGCGGACGAAAAGTAGCAAAGAAGAAGAAAAAGGGTGGACTTCTCTAAAGTCAAATGCGCTCAGCATCAAAAATCATAGAAAAAGGTCCGCCCTAATATACACACACATTCACTTGTTTTGACCTGTCAACCACACACACATACACACATGTATTACATATGTATCCATTAATTGCGTCTTAAAATTTCGTTTGACTCTTCCTTGGTTTTAGGGCAATTTCAGAACATTTTTTTTGCTATTTTGTTCAACGTTTTAGGGCGATTTCGCCCTAAAAAAAAGGAATTACTTTTGGAGGGGACTCATAAAAATTCGCCCTAAAAAACAGGGAAAATTTGCCTTTTTGAAAAAACTAACCCTAAAAAATATTTTCCATGGCGATTTTTCGTATATTTAGGGCTAGCCACCCGTATAATAAGAAAATTTTCCTTAGTTTTAGGGCGACCTCGGTTTTAGGGCGACTTTTCTAGTATTTAGGTAAAAATTTCTATGAGTGTATGCATATGGTTGTATAAAGAAAAATAGACAAATAATATTAATTTATTTTCTCTAAAAAACTAGTATAATTGTATTCTTAAGTTTGAGATAGGTTTAAAAAAAAATGCAACCAAAAAAAAATTGTAAAATGCAAAATAATATTTGTATATTAGCCAAAACATGGAAGGTGCAAAAAAAAAAAAAATAAATAATAAGTTAACATTATGAATAGATAAAAAAATATCTTTTCTTTCAAATGTTTACTCCCACACCTCATTCAGTAAATTTAAAATAGGTTCTTTAATTACCAAGCCTCAAAGACCAAGGCGCCTTTTAGGCCCAATGCGATAAGTAGCCTAGTAGAGCCTTGAACCTGCGGTTAGAGGCACTTGCCTTGACCACCTTTCCACCTTTTAGCGGCTGCACCACCAAATGCACCACCAACTGCACCACTTGGCAGCTGCTCGCCCTCCTCCCATTGCCACTTGGCGATAAAGAAAAGTAGCCATGGATGGAATTGAGATGGGGATGGGGGAAAAGTCGCATACTTTCTCGCTGCCGTTTGCCCAGACGTCGCGACCATCCAGCGAAGCGTTAATGAATTATAGCCGCGAATGCGAGCCGCTGACTGCCGTGACATGGCAAAAGGCAAGGGACAATGGTCTGCAGAGAGGACCCAGGCCCGAGGGCTACGGTAAAACACCTTGCCGGAGCGTCGGGGTCCTTGTCGATCGTTTCGGCCAGGACAACAACTAATTACCGTGCCTGGAACAATTTTTATGGCATTTATGCGCTCAGTTGAACGCGATCGTTGCTCCTTCGTTTGTCTGTTGTATGTATTTTTTATAATTTTTTTTTTCGATCGGACTCAGAAACGGACACCTTTTGTGTGCGCTGCACAGGTACACAAATTATTTTGTTACCAAAACGAAGCCACGAAGTCAAGGTGCGTCGGCTCTCCAACTTCTGAACGCTCCTGGGCTCTTTCAGCTATCAGTTTCAGTTTCAGTTGCTTCCTTTGGGGTTTTCTTTGGGCCTTCCTTTCAGCTGATAGGCATCTTTCGGGCCATTGGCCATTGTCTCCGGTTTTTGTTGCCAATTATTAGCACTTGAGGTACGAGAAATCTCGCCAAATTGAGTGAGCATTGTCTGCGGCCGTTCAATTAATAACATTTTGTCAAATCAGAGAAATTGCACATAGACCCATGGTGGTGGGATGGGATTTAGTGCACCGGTTTCGGTTTCGAAGGCATTAATCTGATTTAAAAGAGAACCAGTTCGATTCGCTCCAGTTTGTCATTGCCCAAGGACGGCAAATTGGAAACCAAAATATCGCACTTATATCGCAATGAAATTAGCCGACACGCACTTGGGCGATTTATCAATTTCAGGTCGCATACCGAAATGGTGACATTTAACAAGGTTCTAAACATATTTCGCTTTTGGCCTAATCGCAAACAGCGGCAGCAGAAAAAAATAAAAATATCTATATAAAAAACACCAGCCGCCAGAGTTTAACAACAAGGAGAACCAGAACAACTTCGGCGCGCACCTGGTGATCAAAGTGGTTTTTCAAAATGCAGCCACACAACCAGCAGCGATACCAACAAATCATAACAGCACAGAAATTATTGAAAGATATTAGAAATATATATTGGAAATGCACAAGTGTTTAGAATGTGAGTGTGGGAATATAAATGAGCTGTGATTTGCTAAATAAATTCTTCATTGAAAGCAAAACACTAAGTAACAACATGTTTACTAAAATATTTGGGTTAAGGTATGACAAGAAGAATAAACAACTTATCAGCAGAGAACATAACATAGTAAATACGAACCTTAGAAAACAAAATTTACTATCTTAAAGTTAGCTATAATCGACTTAATAATTTACATTTTCAGAAACCATTTTAATTAATTCGTTATTAAGAATACCTGCAACTTTGTGACCCATTGTAAACTCAAGTCACCATAAACAGGCTGGAACCACTTTCGTTTGCTGACCAATTTCCAACTACAGCAGATGGATCTTCCTCTGGGATCTATTTAACATTTTGACAAATCAAACAAAGCCAAAAGCTGTGAAATCTCCAGTGGGCCCCTCACTCCCACTACCACTAACACTACCACTAGCTAAAAATTCCAATGAAAATCGAAAACGCGTCGAGCAGATGGGGACAATATATCTATGGGCTTCGGTTTTGGTTACGGGAGACTGGAAATTGTCGTGTTAGACTTTCAGGCATCTCGACGTGCAGCGCCAAAGATTTCATGCTATTTATGAAGAGCAAATAGGAGGCACTGGCCAACATGGAGCAGCAGACCAACGGGCCATCGAATCAGCAGACCAGCAGTCCAGAGGCCTCCGGCCAGGGCGGGCAAACAGTAATAAAAACATGACGACAACAGCCAACAACCGACCGAATCCAGGGAGAGGAGGCTGAAAGCCAAACTGAAACGTGGACAACAGTACGGCTGCGACGACGTAAAAGGTCAACAATTACTTGGTTCGTCCGTCTTTGGGTTTGACGAATTGTTTGGTCTGTCTAAACTTTGGCTACCAAAGAGTCTAGCCCGGCAGACCCGAAGATGTTTTGTCCGGGACAGCACAGCAGCAGCATCAGGAGTACACTCAACAAAAATTGTAAGGGTTAAAAGAAAAATTCCATTTAATTTCAGAACTATAAGTGCAGTAAATTAAAATACTTCTTATTGGCAAAATTAATTCTTCACTAATGGATTTTGTAATATCAAATACAAAAAGTTAACCCATTTTTTGAAAACTAGTATTATTCCAATATTGTTCACCCATTAAAAAAATAAGACAAATTAAACAAGAAAGGAAGCTAGCTTCGGCCAGCCGAAGCTTATATACCCTTGCAGATCATTCCTATTAAAAAACAAATCGCAAAAATGTTCAATTTTCTAATATTTCTCATTAATTTTCCGATCGTTCCTATGGCAGCTATATGATATAGTCGTCCGATTTTGATCAAATTAAAATTGAAATTCGAAAATATTTAAAAAGAGTCATATCCTAGAGTAGAAGATAATACAATAAAAACCAAAGAAGCTAGAATTTATTTCCTATTACTTTTCCATTAATTTTCCGATCGTTCCTATGGCAGCTATATGATATAGTCGTCCGATTTTGATTAAATTAAAATTGAAATTCGGAAATATTTAAAAAGAGTCATATCCTAGAGTAGAAGATAATACAATAAAAACCAAAGAAGCTAGAATTTATTTCCTATTACTTTTCCATTAATTTTCCGATCGTTCCTATGGCAGCTATATGATATAGTAGTCCGATTTTTTAAATAATTAATTCGAAATTCAGATATATTTAAAAAATAACATCCCCAAAAGTAGAAGGTAATATTTCAAAAAACACCGAAGTTAGAATTTTTTAAAGTTTTTTTTTTTCCGATTGTTCCTATGGGAGCTATAAGATATAGTTGTCCGATCCGGTCGGCTCCGACATATATACTACCTGCAATAGAAAGAAGACTTTTGGGAAAGTTTCATCCCGATAGCTCAAAAACTGAGAGACTAGTTTGCGTAGAAACAGACAGACGGACAGACGGACAGACGGACAGACGGACAGACGGACAGACGGACGGACAGACGGACAGACGGACAGACGGACAGACGGACAGACGGACATGGCTAGATCGACTCGTCTTGTGATACTGATCAAGAATATATATACTTTATGGGGTCGGAAACGTCTCCTTCACTGCGTTGCAAACTTCTGACTGAAATCATAATACCCTCTGCAAGGGTATAAAAATATTTATGCATTTTTAATGTCTTAGTTTTATTAAGTTGATACTTCTTTCAAATAAATTTAAAGGTTGTAGGAATAATTGTTATAATGTTATGGTTTTGTAAAAAAATTTTTTATACAAACCAAAACTCAAATCTTTAAATTTAAAAATTCAAAAAAAAATGATTTTCCTCTTAGTGTAAAGACGGCCACTTCGATGATGATGACAAACATGGCCCAAACAATTGTCAATGCTCTCGACGAGCGTTTAGAGCAAATTGTGGGCAATGTTGTAAGTTCGACCAGGTCCGAACTCGAAGAGTTGCTGCAGCCTGGCGAGGCACGCACATGTAAACATCAATAAATCAATTAGGCAAGCAGCATTGGCCAAGTGAATGGAATGGACCGAGAGGAGTCCAACTGGCCAACTGGCAACTGACAACTGAGGAATCCAACGCCAACAAAAGTGTGACAATATTTCCATGAAATTGTTCATTAACCGCTTGGCACACATTGCACTTGCCAGGGCCCCGAAAATTCTGGCCAACTCTTTGGCTGCACCACTAATTGTTTGGGCCAATAAGCAATAATGCCCAGCGCCATTGGCCGGTGCATTTCTTCGGAAGCTGTTCGGCTCGCGTTTGTCTGACAATTCGAGGAAGTGCCCAACTCCCCATCCCATCGTTCCTGGGTTCCTTTTTGTATCGAAAGGTGTGAAGATTAGTGCGCTCGAAAAAACCCTCGTTGGCCTGCTAATGGACCTGGCCCACTCGCTTGTGTGCTCAAGAATTCACGGAATTCTGTGTGCAATCGCAGAATGTCATGGAGCTGAGAAAAGCTTCGGCAAAGAAATGCTGAGACATGTGTAGACAAGCTGGCGGGATTTTTTTTGGGGGCTGACTAAAGGAGTGCTAGCAGCTCCTTTCTCCTTTCACTTGTGTCAACTTAAACGATGCTCATTTGGTAATTTCTAAAATTTATTTGTGTAAAAGATTCATCCCAGAGAAACTTTTATAAGAAGATTTATTTTTAAGACAATGAAAACGTACTTAAAAATTTCCTAGAAATTTAGAAAGTTAGAATAAATACATTTTCATTTCAATCAGCTTAATTACAATATTTGTAAAAGTGAAACTTAATAATTTAAATTAGAGAATTGTTTAACAACGTTCCGTCCAAACTTTTCTAAGATATTTTGTTTAAAAAGGATTGTATGTTCTTTAATACGTTTTATTTCATATTTTACAGAAATGAGGGTGACATGTCCTGTCCCTTAATCATAGAAAATCCGTCTCCTTTTCCCCCATCATAACCCCACAAATCAAAAACTCTCCAATGACACGAGCAAAAATTATGGCAAAACAAAAGTTCTGACAGGCCGGCCCACCAACTCCCAACATTTTCAACCAATCAAGCGGGCCAAAATCAGACAGCGACACCGCCAACAACAGCAACATCTACAGCAGCAACAGCAACACCAACAGCAACAACATGTGTTGCACATTCGGCGTGTTGTTGGTAATTCCCATATGCCCCGAGCCGGGGCCGCTGACATGTGGTAACGCGGTTTTGGTTTTGCTTTTCGGTCCGCGGTCTTGTAATGCGTATTCAATGTTTCCAGACAGGAAAACAGAAGGACGAGCGGACAGGCTGACGGGCCGGAGTCCTCGCTTCTGACCCCCAGACGATGTGGCAGGACACACGCGTTGATGTTGCTGCTGCTGATGTTGCTGCTGCTGCTGTCGTTGTAGAATTTTCCACATTATGCGACGCCGGCCCATGTTGCCTTTGATTGAGTTTTCCCTGGCAGCTTTTCCACGCCGCGCCGTACTTTTTTGACATTTTCCCCTGTTCGCCTTACTTTTTTCTCTCAACTTTGAAGCGTGTTAAAATGTTTGATTTTGTCCGAATGTCATTTACAGCTGTTTCTCTGCTGCTGTTCTGCGGTGGGGAAAGTAAGTTAGCCACGGTCTGACACGAGTTTCGCTATTTGATGGATGCCGGTTAGATGGGGTTTTCTAAAGATTTTGAAGAATAAGTAAACTGTTCAAATCTTACGGTTCTCATACGCGAATTTATTTAAGGGTTACATTGTTAAAGAAATCATTTGTTGAAGGTATTTTGTATTTATTTTTAAAATTTTTATGAACGTTTTTGAAGTATTCAAACTATTTTGGGGTCAATCTCTAAGAAAGTTAATAAAATGTTTTGTAGAATTTTAAAAATTCATTTTGATTTCTTAGAAATATTTTCTTAAGCTAAGCTTAAAAATATAGTCCCAAAGCCTAACCAATTCTTATGCATTTTCTTTCAGTGTGCTGGCTCTTTTGGAAAAAAGAGTTTCCCGCTAGACCATGGCTAATTATGGGGACTTAAACCTCTTCATGCAGCGCTGTAATCTAATCCAGAGCCATAAACTGCAGAACCTTTGTTTTGGTCTGTTTTGCATGTTTACTTCGAGTGGCGCAGGCTGACGCTAATGTTGCAACTTGCAGGCGACAAACCAACAAACGTCGAACTCAACAACGCACACCCCCAGATCCTATCCGCCGCCGCCTTTGTTTTTGCTGGTTTCGCCGGGGCAGCGTTAATTTACGACAATCCCCTGTCCCACGGATTATGGCCAGGAAAATGCAGCAGCAGTGGTAGTGGCAGTGGCAGTGGCAATGCCGGGGGTTTTTCCCCGCCCGTGTGAAATGAGTGCGCCCGAGTGCCACCTGATGTTCGTGGTCGATAACGATTTATGACACCAACAAGCAGACAACAACGCACATCTGACAGACGGCTGCTGTTCTATGTTGTTGTACGGCCGCTGTTGTCAGGAGCTTGACATTGCCATTCCATTCTGGATATTTTAGTTTTTCAATGCACTTGAATAAAACAGGGAAAATTTTTTAAGTCGAAGAAATATGAGCTCCAATAGTAGAATGTTGACTATAAAGCTACAATTTTTGAGTAATAATAAATATTTCAAGAAAACGGTTTGAGAAACAGAGCTTTGAGGGACATAATTCATAAAAAATACTACAAATTTGGATTATATTTCTTTGTTTTAAAAAATTTTTTAAAAAAAAGTTGACTCAAACAGTCAACAGTTAGAGGTCATCCATAAAACAAATGTATTTCTATTATTTAATAGCAAAACTTTCAAGATAAATATTCGACAAACCTAAAAAAAAAAGAAGATTTTTGTTAATTCGTGGAAATTTCAAATGGCAAAACTAATCTAAAAAATGTTTGGTTCTTTTCATACACTTTTTATTCCCAGTGTAATCCGTTTCGGAATCGACACTGTCACAAAACAAAAGACGGAGTGAGGATATACGAATGCGCCACGGCTTAGATGGTTATCACGATTCTCCCGACCGCCAGTCCGAGGGTTATGGTTGTGCCAGAACGGAAGTCAGATATCCTTTCGTGGGCCTTTCCTGGGGACAGGTGCCTCTGTCTCTGCCTCAGCCTCTGCCTGTCAGCATGGCAAGTCAACTTATAAATTAATCTAATTTACACCCGGTACAACTTTTTCCCACTGCCTGGGCATTCCTCAACTAAATCTTGGACTCGCACATGGCAAATGGAAAATTCTGTTTCTGTTTTCGAAACGAGTTTGACCCGTTCCGCCAGCCGCCACTCGGCATTCGATTTAAATTGTGCGCAAAATAGTATAAAACACAGAAACTGAAAGAAAAAGAAAAAACCTGAACATGGAAAACTCAGCTTGGGCAATTTCTAAAAACAGGGAATGATCAGTAAAATCCATTTCGTAACTTAATTAAAAACATAAATTAAGCGACGAACATGTTAGGCTGACATTTTCTCTTATAATATTCAACCATTTTTTCCCAAATTCCTGAATTTCAGCCGACAATTTTCTTTTTTATGTCTCAATTCCCGAACAGCAGGTGCAAAAAAATGTAACCCTTGCTGTGAGCCAAGAACCCTTTGAACAATTTGCCCGCCACTTGACCCCATGGCCACACCCCACCCACTGGCAACTATAATTAACAGCTGTTGGGCAGCCGAAGGGGCGTGGCCTGCTAGGGGGGCGGCGGGGGCTGCAACAGCGTAAAATTATGCAAATTTCTTTGTTGTTTTCGGCTGCCTTGCGTGTCAATAAACAATTTTTGACCTACATAATTATGCCAAATGCCGTGCTACGAAGTAAAATATATATACCTAAGTATATATACAAAATACCGAGCGTCGAACAAAAAATCTCTAAGCAGAAAGGAAGCCGGCAAGTGGCACAATTATTTAAATTATGAAGGTCCTTGTCCCGGCCAAAATCGACGACGCGTGTTGCTCGAGTGCCGGCGAAATATGCAAATCGGGTTAGTTCCGGCACAGCTTCTATGCGATCGACGGCTGGATAATCCTGGGCTGCGTTAAACTGAACTCAAAAATTTGCATAATTATTGGGCCTCAATTTCTGAGGTCTAAGCCTGCCTGTCTGGCACCCAAGGCAAAATATCGAGTCGAAAGTATCGGTGGCGACGGCGGCGTCTAACGATCCGTTTGATCGGCAGTCCTGAACTGGGGATGGGATTTGTTTTTTCTCTTCTTCTGATACTTATTTTTGGAGACCCCAAGAGATCTGTGAAAATTTATAGTCTGCCCTTTTTTCGTTAGTCTTGTTGGCCTAACGAATCTCTGGGCCGCACTTGCTGGCCGATTCGACTTTCTTCCACCTTTCATTGGACCTTTCTCCCCAGCTGGACACTTTTTTGTATCGCTCGGCAACCATTATATGTTCTCCAGCCGAATTGTCAATAAATTTTAGTTTCGGTTTTACAGAGCCGTGTTTTTTTCCTTTTCTTTGGGGTCACAGCTTCCCAGCGCGGCTTTTTTTTATTGTAATCACCAGATCCCAGATTTGTTGTAATGAGTCGCTGTCGCAGCTAGAGGTTCTCTATCCCATTTGCTTGTCCCTTCGATAAAGTCTTCATTGATTTGTGACCCTTAATAATAGCGTTTAGACCAGCAACACAGAGATAGCATTGACCTTTTTCCCGATCTCAGCGTGTAACATCTAAGGGATGCTGCCGACTCGGACTCGGGTTAATTATGTATTTGGTTCATTTGGGAAGTTGGGCTCTCGATTTTCGATTTCCCAAACCCTCCACTCTACATCGGGTCTTTGGGGACGACAGGTGATGCTGACATTTTGTTGTTACTACGAAATGAGTCGCACTTGCAATTAGTTGACTCACCTGTGAATCATCGCTGGGCCATTCACCACGGTGAGTGCAAAAAATTTAAGCGCTAAGCTTGGGCTATCAATCGACGTTTTGATAAATGAGCTTTTGCTGGCGATGCGTTGTCTTAGAAGAAAAAATAAACAGAAACCACAACATACTGAAAATTCCCCGCGTGTCGAGTTAATACGCCGCCAGCTATGGGCCAAGCAAATACAAGATTTAAGCTAAAACAAATAGCTAACTTGGCCCAATGCGATGTTAGGATGCTCTATAAAATGTAAAAGAAATAAAATATATAAAGGTATCAGTTCAAATACTTACAAAATTGTTGTACTTTTTGATGAAACCAGATTTCCTTAAACATCACTAATTAAAATATAAACAATTAGGAAATTAATGTTAAGTGGACCAAGAACCGGAATATAAAATCCACAACAAATATTATATTTTTAAATAATTTTAATGTATATCAATTAGAAGCAAAGGCGATAAATTACGAGTAATTAAATTTGTCGTTCTCTTACTGAAAGATAAAATCCTCCAAAAACAATAATTATTTATTTACATATTTTAATTGCGGAAAACAATAAATAAATTAAAAGTAACAAATGTAATCAATTTTAGTAAAAATTGATGTAACTTAAAAGTTTTGGGAAGATTATTGAAGTAAAAAAACAGGAAGTGTTGTTTTATTTCATATCTAATCTTGGAATAAAATCAGAAAATATATTTTCCAATAACAAGGAAATGTTGTTAGTAAATTTAAAGTTGTCTTCTAAACTTTTCATTGGTTTCTCTAACAGGTGTTTCTTAGATGGATACCCTAACCTTTGCCTAAGCGTTTTGTTTAGTTGGCCAGATCAAAAGTGCGCAGTGTTTCGGATCTTGTAGTTAATGATAGAGCCCAGCTCTGCGAGCCATGATCGAGGGGAAGATTCTTCGGGCAGCTTGTTTGCTAATCAGAGATCACATAGCTGGGTCCCAAACAGTTAGCAGTTGGGTTCGTTTCGGCGTTTCGAGTACCGTAAAGTATTTGTCCAAGTTTCTCGGCTACAAGACTGGGTTGTTTCTCTCTTGACGTCATCTCTTAGCTATAGCTAAGCTATCTGTGCGAAATCAAATGCCGGACCCGTCGTTGTCAAGCACAAAACTTTCGATCGAATTTTATGTATTTATTTCGAAAAGCCAAAGAAAAAACGACGCAAAAAAAAGGGAAAAAAACACAAAAATACAAAGCGGCCCAGACAGCGGCCAGCGGCAACGCATCAACAACGAGCTGGCTGACTGGAAACCTGAAATGCCTCAACACTTGGACCCCCACCGAACATCTCAGGCAATCGAAACGGCCACCGATCCACCTATACACCTAGCCGACCATCCACCTAACCACCGATCCACCGATCGCCCCGATCGAAGCGTGCAATCGACTCGCACACACGGATACTAAATACCAAATACAAACGCAGTGCGGGGCGCGTTTCTAGCCGCAGCAAAGTAAAGGTCTACCGGTGGACATAAATTTAGCTGTAATGCGACAGGTGTATTTTTTATCTATGGAGCGGCATAAAACGAGCCAGCGTCGCTGGCAACTGAAACCACACAGAAAAAAATATATATCACTTTTTGAACTCCTTATAAGAATTGTATTTAACACTTTCAATGCACTCTAATTGTAAACAAAACTGTAGGGAAATTATGTACAAAGTACAAAGTAACATTGAACTTTAAAACAGATTTTATTAGCTAAATATAAATACTATATTTTCAGCAAATATTCCATTGTCATGTATAAAATCGGAAAGGAAAAGTCAATACTTAAAATGACCTCTTTAGAAAATTAAACTACAAATACATTTGTTTTATCTCCCTAAAAATGCTAGCTTTTCTGTTTAATAGTAATGAATGTTTTTAATTTTTTTGTAATGGTTTAAGAGTTTAAAGTCGTTATATAAGATATTTTGTTTCTGTGTATCCAGCGATCGACATCAACTTTGTTGTTGCTGCTGTGCCCGCTGCGCATGTGCAACGCATTTGAAACTTTTGAAATGAAATAAAAGTTTTTGTTTTTTTATTTTGTCATTTTTTTTCTTTTTGTATTTGTGCTTGCGCTGTTGTCTAAACAATTTCAATGCTATGTCTGAAATAAATTCTTGATAGGAAAAACGGCGAATGACAACTTTTTGACAGGCGCCGCTGCCGGGCCAAGTGGTTGAGTGGTTCAGGTGGCTGCGGCGGTGCCGATTGCTCATCGTCAACAGCTTTTAACCCGCTCGCTAGCCTGCAGTTTTTTCCACATTTACAATAGCCGCTGATTAAAGTCAATTTGAATTGGCTTCCGTGATGGCCCGGCGATTGTGGCCAACTTACTGGTTTGGAAACTTGAGACGTTTGTATGATGAACGATTAAAGATATATTGCTTCGGGGCAGGATGAATTATGCGGATTGGTTGTAAATATTAATTTATGACCCATCGTTGACGATGTTTGTTGGTTTAGGCACTTTAGAGATCGAAGTACTAACATTACTTTTGTGTTGGGATATTTTTATTAATAAATGGTTTACCTAACGTTAATGATATTAAATTAAATAAATATATATACAAATATCGATTTATTTAATATTTTTATATTTTTATTAATTTATATTTATTGTTAGCTAATGGTAAGTTACCAAAACAAACCGTTCAGAAAGAAAAAACTTTTGACAATATCCCTTTAAAAATCGAACCCTTCTACCACTCATTCCATCTCAGATATTTCGTCGGTTCAACATCCCCAGATTTTTCTGAACATATGCGCTGCTTGCGTTGACAATAATTAGCCTTGCCAAAAAGAAGCAAAAAGATTGAAAGAATGGCGAGAAAAATAGGAAAGTAACGCCCTGGCTACTTAGCGCAAATCGTTCTTGCTTACAGTAGCAGTCACGTCAACGACATATGTCCAATCTGGGCATGAAACCACCACCACAGAACCATCGAACCTCCAAACCCACACACAAAGCCAACCACATGGGTTCTCTATGTGCCACCGGGGTATAAAAAAAAAATAGGAAACCAAAAAGTAAACACACCATCCTCAGATGCTAGAGCGTGAGTGTGAGTGTCTCATATTTGCGATTTTTATTTGCAATCAATCATAAAATAAACTGCCTGTCTGTGTCCTGTATTTTGGGTCTGGACAAAAGGGGCGCGCATGAAAATGAAAATGAAAATGCGACTAAGGCGTGGAAGTGCGGATTACCGCAGCTCGCAGCATGTGATCGATCGTTGCTAGTTTTTGGACCAGGAAAAGGTGCCAGAGGTGGGGTAATGGCAGAGCTCTAGACGCCGCCTGCGACACGTATTTTTTTCTTCACTTTTTTTTTCATGCCTCCACAGGAAGTGTGGGTTGTCAGGGGATCTCCTATACCATCCACTACTCCTCCTTCCACCATTCGACAATATCATGCAAATGCGGCTTAATTAACTTGTTGCACGTCGCCCCGGCGAGAAGCTGGAACAACGACAACACGCATGCGCACTCAGCTTCCTCCAAAAAATACAGAAAAAAACTAAAAAAAAAAAGAGAAAAATCCCAACACGACCGCCAAATCAGCGCCAAATTGAAGCGGGCCTCACAAGGTGCTGGGCCAACATCCTCGCCCAGGTCTAATTTCCGAAACTGTTGCCTCATTTACATTTGGCGCCAGAGTCCCTCCTCGAATCGAATTCCCTTTTGGTTCAACTCAACTCAGTTCGGCTCGGCTCCTTTTTAATTAATTCGATATCACAACAATTTTTTTGTCGGCTACCGGTCTTGATTTTTTTGCGGCATGCCATTTGCATTTGGACAGGCAGCACAGGGACACGATGGACTCCGGCCAGACATCGATACGAATTTCGGGACATACGAATTTCATTCAGAAATAATTTTTATGTCCAAATGCTGGGAGTCTGAATGCTGGAAATGCCGCTGCTGCTGTTTTTGGCCTTATCCTTTTGAACTTCATTTGCATAAACGGCATGAAATAAAATCAACAGTTGCAGCAGCAGCAACAGACAGCGATGGAAATGGACGGACAGGCGGTCGGACATTCAGACAGGTAGCCAAAATAAATAAAATAAAATAAAATTCGGTATCGCATGGCGAAAGATAAAACGATTCGAGGGCAAATAACAGGCTCGGATTGCTACTGTTTTCGGGGGTTTAGAAGATGCTACATTTAGGGCGGTATTTTTTATCAAATAACTAAGTTGAAATGATGGAGCAAGTATGTTTAAACTTTATTTATAAATTCTGCATTCTAATAAAAAAGATATAAAGAAGAAGTCTATCTATAATGTCTGTCTAATAATAAATTATATAATAATAAAACAACTAATAAATAAAACCTTTCAATCTCTTACACTTTTTACATTCTAGTGAATAAATTTTAAGATCACAAAACAAAGAGCTACTAATTATATGGCTGATCCAAAATTTCCCATAAAACCTTTACTGGTTCCTAGCCCAACCCTTTCTTAACCAACTTAAGGCCCAGATTAGCAATTAACCGATCTTCTTTTCGGCTACAGCTTCCTTCGCAGCATGAGAATGGCTAATTTTCTGGCTCAACACTTTTGTTGTCGCAAGCCATAATCCCGACAGTTTTGCTACCAAAACACCGGGAATTAACATTGGCACTTGGAGACCTCAAAGCGACTCCTAGGTAGGACCACTCACAATGATCAATCAGCCGGGACGAAGATGGGACGGGTTTGGAAAGGACAGGACGGAAGGACACGGAGTCACCGCAGGAGGGCGTGCAAAAGACAAGATCACGCCTCTTAAACGCATTACCCGGCCGTGAAGAAAATGTCCAAGAAGAGGCTCTGAGTCAGACTGAGACGCTCGGTGCCAATTAAGCGGGCATGACCGAAGACCGAAGCCACAAACGAGCTAATGTGTCAATTATGCGGTTTACTTGGGTCTGGGTTCACTTTCGCAGTAGCCGAGGCATCGGTCGCTCATTCAGCCAATCAGTCAGTCACTCGGCTGGCGAGTGTGACAAATGAGTTGATAATATGGGAAAAGTTACGGTTACGGATAGAGAATTCTGTAACCTTGAATTAATTTGTGATCGGATATCGCAAGCTGTAAGAATTTAAAATAGAAAAGTGAGGCATCAAAAAAAAGATCAATCTTTAAAGTAATAAAAAATATCCCTGAATCCAGTAGATGATAGATGAAAATAAGATATAAAATATAGTCTACAAATTTTTCAACATGAAGACAAAATCAATAAATAGTTTTTAATCAATAAATTGCAAAAATAATAAATCAAATATTTTAAAATAGTTCCCCAAACTTTTCTAAATCCTTTTTTCTTTGTGTAGCCCATATCAAGCTCTTGAGATCTTGAATTTACCTAACTTTTTCATAGCCATTAAGTGGGGGTATTCTAGAAGTGGAACAGGTTTCTTGTTTCTTGAACTTCCCAAAATTCATCTATGATTTCCAAGAACCAAATTTTCTCATGATTCACTTTTGGGTCGAGACATCTTCGATGTTTTCAGACAGTCTATTTCGGGGCTTTTGTTTTGTTTGCTCTTAATTGAAATTGATTGTCCGGAGTTGGAGGAGGAAGAAAGAGTTGGATCCCACTGCCTTTTCTATCCGTTTGACCCGTGCCAAGGGGAAGTGCCATTTAATCAGAGGGAACAACAGAAAAAATGAAAATGAAAGAAAAGCGAATCAGTGCAAGTGTATCCGCAAGATATGTGCATAAAGTATCTAGCAGAAAGGCGGCACGCTAATTTGGCTCGCGTGTTTCCTCAAGTGGCAGTCACTATGCCACTTGGCGAGCGGCAATCGCATAAATCCCAGCTCCAGCCCCCTCCCCCGCCACCCAGTAGTAGGTATTCTCTAAAAGTTTTCCTAGGCTTTTCAGGCAATTTCCCGCTGAGCTTTGTTTGCTCATTGGGCGCATCCGTTGCCGGTTTGATTCCGAGTCTCATTGTTGTGTCAATTGTTGCCCATGTTGTTGCAGTTGCAGTTGTTGCATCTGCTGCTGCTATTTGTCATTTGGCGTGCAAAGCGCACAAATCTGAGACACACTGCACTTTATCAAGCAGCTAGTCATAGTCATAGTCGCAGTCACAGTCAGAGATCAAGGGAGCGCTGTTTTCCATCGCAAACTGGGTCAGGCTGCACTTAAGCGAGTCGTGCGTCCGCCAGATCTTTTGGCATTGCCAGCCACTTGGTGCTTGTTTAGTCCCCAATCCGAGATCCCCAATCCCACCACCCTTCGATCCCATTCTATCCTATAAAAACCGATCCCATCCCATCCGATCTGATCTGATCCAGGGCTAATAATAATAGAGCCGGTCAAGACCAAGCGCACAGTAGCCAACAACAAATCACAAAATCGTTTAACAATCATTTTCATGGGCCTGCTCTGCATCCAGGGCTCCATCTCCACCTCCATTGCGATCCAGGGCCAAAGGGAAAATTATAGCGCGATCACTTAACTCACGATCGCGATCGCGATCAGTTGGGGGCATTGAGATTATCCAGCTACTGGCAACGGAAGTTGCCTCGGACCATGGAAACGCACAAAGTCACACAGTGAAAAATATGAAACAGGTTGTAAAATATAGAACATCAATTTGGCATCAGTATTTCGATCAGATATTTCATATAGCTTTTATTTGCTTTTTAATACAACAAGTAGCCACTTATTTTAAATGCTGAACACTTATTTGTGAAACATTGTAATGTAACATTTTATGACTGGTGGTAAAATGTTATTGACTGAAATATTTGAAACTTGCAGAAAGTGGTATTTGTCATAGCACTTATTTATGCGATATGTTATAGCATTAGCAGAATTAATTGATTAACTGGAATATCCTATATTTTTAATTTAATATGAGCTATATATATTTTTTACGGAATATATTCTTTAAATATTTGTTTAAGCTTAAGATAAATTTAAGATCTTAAAATTTAAATATTTAAAATATATTTAGATTTTTTGCCTCAGTGCAACTCACTCTTTCTCCCTCGCTGCTCTGTTCTTTCCCTCGAAATAATTTTTATTGAATAATTTTTCATTATTTTTCGTTTGAATTGAGAGGCAGCAGTAGCAGCAGCAGCCGCCGAATTCGCAGACAGAGCCTGGCCAACGAAACCGGGGACGGAAGATCGGGATATTGTAGACTGAAGACTGGAGAACGGAGAGCAGAAACCTGGCCTTCTTCTCCTGGGCCGTCAAAAACAATAAAGTCCAAAACGAGCGAACAATGTAAATGGCAAGTCATGATTTCGCTGTTATGCGCTGTTAAAAGGGGCGCTCGCCGTTCGACACGATCAAGAACAAAAACCAAAAACCCAAAAACAAAAAAGTGTGGGGGCACAGGATGAGGCTGAGGATGGGGATTGGGGTTTTTGGATTGGGATTGTGGACCGGGATTGGGCCAAAAGATGAGGAGGATGCTACCGTTGCCAACAACGACGCCAACGCCAATGCAAACGATGGACCGAAGACCAGCGACATGACCCAAAACAATGCACACTGCCCAAAGAGATCCCATCCGATCCCATACCATACCATCCCATCCCAGAAGCAAAGTCAGCAGCCTCTGGAGAACCAAACAAAATACTTTACTCATACTTTATGCCCAAAATGCTCGAGAGCCCGCGGGTTGACCAGATCAATGCAATTGTTTGCCCCTTTTTAGTCAAGTTGTGCGCACTTCATAAGCAAATACAAATACAACAAATCCAAACAACAACACATCCGAAGAAAAGGGCCAAAAGAGCAAACAATGGAAATAACCAGGCTTGAGTGCGGTGCTGCGTTTATTTTTTTTTGTATTTTTGTATTTGGAAGAAAAGAGGAGCGGAAAAGGAGTCAGGTCAAGAAGGTAGTTTGGCACTTTGATTGGAACTACCGAAAAATTAAGGAGAGAAGCACTTTCTTTGGCGGAAACGAATCAAAAAATACCCTTAAAGTAAAGAATTGGGAATGATTAAATATTTTAAAACAATTGACCCATTTGCGATAATATTCGGAAAGTAGAAGTTACATTACATAATATTTAAATAAGAATTGATATAAATGTTATATGTGGTAACATAAATGTTAAAACAAATTTTGTTCATCGGTTAACAAAAATAAAACAGAAAGTAGAAATAAATTTACCTTGATATGGATTTAAAATGGAGAGCATTCATGGCACTAACTCTTACCTTTGTTTCTCCCCTTTCCTTGCTTTTAAAGAAACTTTTTAAGACAGTTAAACGTAACTCAGTCGCAATTTGACATACTGACGTGTTTATAAAGCTGGCAAAAAGAATACAACTTGGGGACAAACGAAACTAAATCGCAGACAGTAACAAAACTCTTTCTGACCTTGAAGACGCAGCTTGGATGTGTCTTGAAGCATTTTATCATCATTTCCGACGAAGATTCATTCTTAAACGTGCGCACAGCGACAAGAGACCAAATACAAAAAAAAAACCAAAAAAAACAGAGAGGAAACAAGCCAAAATGCAACAATGAAATGCGGCGACAAAAAGCCAGAAGAGACCTGCCCCCAACGCGCCCGAACCCTGAACATATATCCCTATATCATCATACCCGCTAGCGGTACCGTTTTGTGCGCATGCGTTGCGAATGGCGGACGCGGCTCAAAGCGAATGCCGCCGAAGAACCTTCCACCGAAGATGGTAAAAAGGGGGGGTTAACAAGGGGGTTTCCAGGGGGCTACTAAAATTTACGCGTGTGCTAAACACGAGACTTCCACGAACCCGAAAAAAACGGAGCCCTTTATGTGGCGTGGCCAAAGGCTAAAGTTGTCGTCTGCCTCCTTATTGTTTCTAAAATAAAAAACGAAATTCCTCAAAAAACGAAGAAAAAGGAGCAGTAACATTTCATTGCTTGAAGGATTTCTATTGTTCGCTCGTCAAAAAAGTAAGATGAAATTCTTTTTACTCCTCTAAAGGACCGAACTCAATTTGATTTGATGCACAGAAACAAATATTAATATGTAAAGCCCTTACCCTTAAATTAAAATCTTCAAAGCATGCGCGGATCCACGGGGGGTGATATGGGTGATATATCACCCCCCACTCGGGTGAAAAATTAAAGGAATTTTGGTATTCAAAAAGTATGCAACAAAAAATTTGTTCTATTATCACCCCCCACAACAAAATCCTGGATCCGCCACTGCTTCTAAGCGTTTTTAAATGTACCCAGGAACTTAAAGGATTTTTTTCTCTGTGTAAAAATTCAAAAGTAATGTGAAATATTGTATTTATACAATCCTTTATTGCTCATTTAGACTTCAGCGTTGGTTTTTCATCGGAAGACAACATGCTAGTTTTTCATACAATTTTTTTTTCAAGGGCCAAAATTTCTCTCCGTGCATCTATTTTAGAAAACAAACACAGATTGGATCTGCAACCGCTCGAACATCAGATCATGATCATTAAAACCCGGCCAAAGACATTCCACTTCGTGGTGGGTTTATGGCCAGCGATCGATTACAACGCGAAGGTCGCGCCATCGATCGATCCGTCGCTCATTAGATGCCAAATAAAATGCGGTATAAAAACATCAACAAAATTGGCTGCGAGACATTTGCGTGTGAAGCGGACAGAAAACAGTTTTGTGTGCCACAAGCTTTCCTCTCTGCCGAGTGTTAGCACGTTCTATGGCCCATAGCCACTTGACCCAACTGGCGCCACTAACTGAAAAGCCAAGAGCTTTTACAGCTGAAAAGTGAAGAAAAACTGATGGTTCGGAACACTATAAATCATGGGTCAAACCAAAAAAAAATATAAAAACCCCAAAGAGTAGAAGATTTTACGGAGACAAAGATCGGCAGACGAAGTCGATTGAGGAAGAAGCAGCAAGAGACGAAGCTCTGATCGCTTTTAATGCCCCAAGCAAAGGGTACTAAAAGCTAACAGAAAAGTATACAAAAGTCAGAGTAATCCCACGATAAGAAGTACTTTTTTTTATAAGATAATATAAAAATTTATTTCAATTTTAATGAACATAATTTGTTTATTCGACCGTTTATTTGGAATATTATTATAATTTTATTTTGCCTCAAATCCATCTTAGTTAGTACCCACTGTCTAATGTATCAGTATCGCCTAATGTCAACTGCCTGTGTGTGTTTATAAATCTTCTTTTAATTTGTGACAAGATCAACAAGTTCAAAGTTGTTTCAATCAATTGACCTCGCGGCTCCCAGGGGCTACAAATATTGTAACAGATCAGCCAAGAAACGAAAACAAAGAGCCGGGGCAATAACAAAGATGTAGAGGATGGAGCGAAATACGCAAGTGAGTCGATTCGATTCGATTCGAAACGAGTATAGTAGTGAGTATCAAATTCCAGCGAAATTTGCGCAACAATCAGCGAATTGTGCACGTGCGGCGGTCGGGCATTTAATTCACTCACATGCCGCAGATCGCTGCAGGTTGACCTGCATTTTCTGGCTGAGATTTGCAGCGGCCTGGGCTTATTATTCAATTAAGCGGACGCAGCGACACAGAATGTGTGTGCGTTCGAGTGGCGATTGCAGTGAAAGGCCGCTGCGTTGCGTATACGCGGCGTGTGTCGTGCGTCATGCCATGTAACCTGTCCTCTGTCCTCCTCAGCCAAAAGCCAAAACAGACCCATTAACCCAGTTACCCAGCCCCTGTTTTCTCGGTTTCTCGATGATACAGCTACTACTACTACTGATACTACTTTTGCCTTTGTTTGCCTCAATTTAAAGTTCAATTTCATTGGCCCTGGTCGCGGCTCTCAAATTGATGTGACAACTTTGAAGACGAAACGTGTGGGTCAATGAGCTCAATGCTCTGGCTCAATTCGCACTGCGCTCAGATGACGCCTGGGTAATCTGGGGAACTGATGGAAAATGAGTTAAGGTCACAGAGAGAAAAATCACAGTAAAACTATACTTTCTTTATCTAAAATAATTATAAACATTCAGAAACTTCTGAGCTGTGTTTTTTAAACAATAAACAATATTTTTTCATCCCCTTACACCTTAACAATTTGTTAGGTATAAATTAAAAACATGTAGATTTTATAATAGCCTTTATAAATTAACAAAGTTGACCCTGAAAAACTAATGTTTTAGAGGAATTACCGCAATTGGTCTAAATGATTTATTGCACCCCCTGGGCAGCCTTGGCTTGGCCTCATTAATCAGCCAACTTCACCGAAAAGTGCATCACGCAATGGCCAACGCGCCATGCCATGCACCACCAACCCAACCTCATTTTGCACTGGAAAATGGCGCCCAAAAGCACACAACAAGAAATATTTTATGCATTCAGGCAGCCTCCCAGCCAACCAACCCAGCATTTCCCCCAAATAAAAAATAAAAAGGAAGAGTGAGCGGCGACCATAAAGTTTAATGCATAAAATATTGAATTTTTGCAGACGGATTAACCTTGACTTTCACTTTCGCCGGAGGAAAGCTGCTGCTGTAGCTGCTGCACTGCGTCCTGTCAAAGGATATAACTTTGAGTGGCGCGACAGCTCGCAATACAAATGTAACCGCAAATGTAACCAGACCAGAACCAGACTACCAGACTCAGACTGAAACTCAGACTCAGGACATTTGTATGCGACACATTCCGAGAGGGGGAGGAGGCAGGAGCGTAGATGGGGGCCAAAAAAGGGGGAAGTCATACACTTACAACCACATGTGGCTCTGTGGCTCTCGCTCTAACTGGCTAAATCGAAAGCTCCGCTGGCCTTTTTTGTATGCCGCGCAGCGTTTCAAAATATTCGTCCTTGGCGGCGACGAAAAATTGTTTACCCCCTTCCTGCATTCATTTTTTGTTGCTGCTTTTTTGAATAATTCATATCGCCGCTCGCTGGCAGGACATTCAAAACACACACGCGATGCGATGCAATCTGAATGCCAAACAAGCCAAGGCGAAGGTAGGTGTGTGTGGAAAACTCAACAGGGAGGTGGAAAATCCCAGATTTTGTATACCGCAGATGTCCTTCCACATGTTGCTCACTTGTCAAATTGAGACGAATTTCTGGGCAATTATAAAAAAAATGCCCTCTATTTTGTTTCGACTTTGAAATAGTTGCGTAACTTTATTGATAAAAATAAAAAGAGGATACAACAGAGGGTGATAAGGAGGAGTTTCCCTGGCAGGAATTTCCGGTAGCTATTTGGTATGCAGGATGCGTTCCCCACACACACAGACACACGGCGACAGAGCAGCCAACGACCTCGTTACAAAACTGGAGCGAGTGGGGCAGAGAAAAAAAAAGCATAAGAGAGAGTGGGAAAATTCAGGACGAAAGAGAGGACTTTATAGGGTAAGAAAGAGAGAGAGGACAGGAGTCGTCCTGTTTCATTTTTTGCTGCTGCACTGTCTCGTCCTTGTTTGTTATCCTGTGTGTAGGTGTTGCGTGTTTGTGCATTTGAGCATATGATTAAACTACATTTCAGACTCCAGTCTACCCCCTCCCTTTGTCGCTCGAGAAGAAGAAAAAAATAGGGTTAACGACACTTGCCACAGATCCTAATGATGCAGGCCGTGAGAGAGACACCTGCATCGTGTTGCACCCATAGCGATACGAATCTCGAGGGTTACGAACGACAGGTCAAAGGGCACACAACAGGCAGCACAAAGAGCTCGAGAGGCTGAAGTGTCGCCTCGACTTGGAATTGAAATTCGAAATTCTCACGCAGTCAAGTGGGAATGTTTTGCAATACCGTTGCATAATTGCAAGAAAAAGTAGGTAACAATAACCTGAATCCTTTACCGTTAACGGATTGAATGGGAGATAAATGGGAATACAGTTAGAAATGTCTTTTAATGTTATGAAAATCCTGTGAATGATACTCACGTGAAGCTGAAGAATCACTATTTCCCTATAACTGTTGCTGATTAAGGAGGAAAGAGTTGAGGGAATGGTGGGAAAAAATATTATAATGTGCAATGTTGTCAAACCTTACATTAAAATTTTCTTTTCCTTAGTTTTTAACGCACTTAACAATTAATACTTAAATCGCATTATTCTTTACCAATGAAAATATAATTACAATATTATCCCTGCCATTTATATACCATCAATTTATACCGACTACATTAATCTAGGCCATGAAATCATCCGATTAAAGGACTGGAAATTTGTTGTAATATTTTGTTGGAGTTTCAGGGCCTTAGTGGATTACCTCATCCCATAAATGGTTTTGCTTTTTGCCCAACTTGTGACGCACATTCCACTAATCAAAGCTCTATTCCCATTCCCCCGACCAAAACCGCGGACTTGTCTCAAATGTTACCCGGTTAAATATATACGCTTAAATCGAACCATAGAGAGCTCTTTTTTCGACTGCCTCGCCCATCCCTGATATCATGGTCGCTTTGTAATTTATGACATTTTTGTGCGTCTTTTGTGTCGCGCTTGTATTAAATTTACAGCAACAACAGCTGAAGAAAAAACCCCGGACAAGTCCAAAGTCAAAGTCAAAGAGTCTGAGCCACTTTTGCCTGATTTTCACTGCAGAGGGCGAGACGAAATCGAAGACGAACCAAAATTTAAAACGCACGCACAAAAGTCTAAGACCCAAATTTTGGGAAGAGAAGGGGGTAGCGAAGATCATTTTGATTTTTTTTATTTTTATTTTTGGCTTGGGTATCGATTTGGGTTTGGGGCCCTTTGCGAGTGGAAATAATAATAATAATAATAAAAATAATGATAAGGTTGACCTGTTGTTAAAAGGCATTGAATGCCCTTTGGGTAATAATTTATTTGTGGGACACCAACCATCGTGCTTAGATTCGTTTTTAGTTTTTGGGTCTTTTCTTTACCTCCAAAATCTAAAATCCAGCATCCAAACGCCGAAGAGAAAAAACTTGTTTTAAGTTATTGGATTGGGACTAGCTTACTGATATCGCAGAGTGTTTGTGTTCGGGTTACCTTCTTCTTCTTGAGGATGGAGTGAAAGCTGGGGCATCTTAAGACGATATCTGGCTGATATATAGCCTGCTTACAGGTTGCCCAATCAGCTGGAAAAAAAAGTGGGGGAGACACACGAATGTGGATCGTGTGACAAAGTCGAGGAATCGATTACCCCATTGATCGGGGCATCGTTTAATTGACTGCAGGCCAGCCGGGGCTCCAAAGCTGGTTGTACAAATCTCAATGATTAGATGCAATTAGACAAAAGCGTTTAAATCGCAATCAGTTGTGCCACCAGCCAAACAAACACACAGAAAAAAAATAAAAATAGAAAAAAAACATCAACAATACCAAGCTCATAAAAAATGAGTTGTTATGAGGCTGGACTGGCTAATTGCAGGTGCAAAACACTGGCAGGTAAAAACTAAAAACCAGCGGCAGCGGCGAAACGTCAAGCGTTTGGACACCGTCTAAGTGGAATTAAGTACGTGACATAAACTGTAATTGGATCTATTAGAGAGACTGTTTACTGGGCTTTCAGTTGATGGAATTTTAAGTGTTTATAGTCGCCAAGGGGTTGGCCACTGATCATCTGAATTGCGCCCAAAGATAGTAAGGTCTACATAAAATATTTTCTTATTTAACTTTTCAATAACCGCCAAAAGTTACTTATTTCAAATTTCTGAACCTTTCAATTACCGCCACACAAGTCAAAAAACCAAACACCCATTAATCTTTTTATCATTTACAAAAAGCTAAACAAATTGCTACTTTATCCGAACACTAAGTCAACCATTAATTAACCACCAAACAAGTGAAGAACAATTAAGCATTAAATACAATGAGTTACAGGAAAAATGAATGTATAAAAAACATATGCAAATATTAACAACAAAAAAAGTCGCAAAATCGTGACAGTTAATTTGTCAATCAAAAAGTGAGATAAAACAGTAAAACAACACCCCAAAAATCCATGATAATTATTCACTTGCTCTCGCCGGCTCTCGCAGCTCTTGAACCGAGAAATCATTCATTAAACAACACAAAATACAATTTTTAAAACAAACAAACAAGCAGCAAACATGTGTAGACGACGCCGCATGGAACGGAACTCAAAAAAATAACAAATAAAAAATAAAATATACAAGAGTCGCGCGCCAAAAATGCTGCGTGTATCGCTTAAATAATTAATATTTTAACACTTTTTTTAAAATTTTAATTTTTCACCGAAATGCCAAAAAAAAACTCAGGCAAACAAACGACTGCATTGTATTTTACATTTATTATAATAAATTAACGCGCGAATAAGGCATAATTGCTTTGAATTGGATTAGGCAGGGAGATGTTGTCGCGCTTGTCGATGGAACGCGGTCTCAAATTGATTGAAATGCTAAACTGTCGGACGAGTTGTTGTCGGAATGGAAATTAGCGGCCAGAAAGATAATCCACAAACAAAAATATATTGTGCCAGAGAGGTTCTTCAAATGAGTATCGAGTTACTGCCGAGGAAGTTTAATAATGTTTTTTTCTAAAAATGATCGGGAAGTGAATTTGGATATCCATAATTTTAAATCACTTGCCGGCTACTAACTACATATATTTTCAACTATCCGCGGCATATATGCATATTTTCGTATGCCCAACGGAAATGAGCTTCATTACCAAAACAAACAGAGAGCCCCGAGAAGCTGCCGACTGTCCAAGAGACCCCAAGAGATGACAGACTTTGACTGACTGACTAATGTGTGTAGAATGGGCTGGTTGAAATGGAAATTGAATACCTGTTTGCCGTTTAATTATTTCGTTTGCGTATTTTTTCCCACTTTTTTTTTGGTTTTTGACTGATTGTCATTAATTAATTTTCTGTATAAGCCGCTTGCCATCTGACGATGACGGTGTGTGAGTGCGTGTTTTGGCCAAGCCTAAACTGATTTGCGGTTCATTCATAAATCGCCCGGCCCCTGCCCGGCAATGGCAAATTGAATTGTTTTTTAAGTGCAATTGGGGGAAGCATTCCTCCTCCATTAGGCCGAGCACGCGCCGAGCCCAAAGCGAGGATCGCAGACATCCGATGATTGCGCAAATTGCACCTACACAAGCGGCAAAAAGTGCGTGGTACTTGCCAACATTCATCACAGATCAGCGAGGCAAGAAGTGCACTCAGGAAAATGCATAGCAAAGAATGGAATTTATTTACAGAATATTTATGTAAGCTAAAACATTTATTTGTAAAATTATATTCTGAAATTTGAAAATTAATTGATAGTTAAAATATTTAGATGTCTGATATTATGATATTAAATATTAGTTATGTGTAATGCAAACCAAACAATAAAATTCTTATTCTTAATTTAATTCGTAAAATATTTAAAATTATATTTTAATATTTATTGATACTTACAATTTTAAGTGGTCTTAAATTCTGAAGTTAAATATAAATTAATTATAATTTCGACAATTTTATAACACCCAAATAATGCCTTATAAACCAAAAGTGTTTGAAAGAAGGACAATAAAAACTTAATTATTCCTATTACCGTTCCGTTTTTTACAAAAGTTACAAATCCTAAACGATTTTCAGTGCACAACTGAGACAAGACCAAGACGAATGCGAAAAAGAATCCGGCACAGACAAAAGACAGTCAATTTTTCTGCACCAAACACACACAAGAAAATTAGTTGCTAGGTCCGCTGAGTCTGGGCTTGAGCCTGCTGAATCAGAGTTCCAGTCTGAGAGGATGGATCCCAGTTTCAGCTGGGATCTCAGTTTGAGTTTGAGCCTTGCCTTGCCTGTGGCATAAATCACTTGACAGGAAGCGTTGCAAGCCTTGTTGCGCCCACAACAACAGCAACCACAAGCCACTTCTCTATGTGGCCATTAAAAGACATTTGTTTGTTTGTTCGTCAGCCAGCCAGTCGGTCGATTCGACGGTCGGTCTTTTGGTTGGTTTTGGCTTTTTGCATTCCATGAACGATGAAGCGCAGCCATTGCAAATTGAAATCGAAATCAGTTGCCAAAGGAGCCGGGACACCTCGTCATCGTCATCGAGCCTGTAGAAGCAGCTCCATCATCCGCATCATGGCTCTGGGGCATGGTTAAAGCCGGCACTGCGTAAGTGCCCTGGTTGACCACGAGACCACAGCGAAAATATGTTGTGCCGCGGCTTACACTGAAATCAAAATGCGATCTTAAATTCGAAAATCCGGACACCTTAGCTCAAAAATACTTTTTCAGAATTTACAAATTTTTATAAATTTAAAACGATTTTTTCTTATTACATACTTACTGGAGAAATAAAATGAAGTTTTATAATAAAACAACCTTTTTATTATTCAACATTTTTTTATTTTCAATATACTTTTTAAATCTTTAACGCTTTATGCGTTTCTTTTAAACCTTAATTTTTTAAATGATTTTATTTGTTGTTCCCAGTGTTAAATATAATTTATTTTATTATTTTCTCTCTGTGTATTTATTTTTTTCAGTGTTGTTATTTTTCCCCTTCTTCTCTCGTTCCTTTTCCGTCTGCACTTTGACTCGGGTCCTGAAGGGCAAAAACTGGACGACAGGACCTCGGCAGGGAGGTCGCGGGCGCCCCAAGAGACTGGCAGAGAAATGCCGCAGAAATAATTATTTCTGTTTCCATATCTCTGTCTCCCGTTTTGGGTTTGGCATTCGCTGGGATCTGTGTGTAGGAGGCGGTCGGTCATGTGTGGGTAGATATAGTGAGTGAATCTGAGCTTACAAAGTGAAAATCACAGTGATAAATGACAGGAAACCCTTTAAATTATGTAGGAAAATCAAGGTCAATGAAATGTTGATTCCAATTAATATGATATAATACATATAATTGTGAAGAAAGATTAGATAACAATGAATGAGAACCGATTGGAAAAAATGTGATCCAACTTTTAGAAAGGTCGGTCACAATTAATTAAATAATTTAATTGAAATAATTTTCTATTTATAAATGGGAAATACAAAAACCGCACAATAACTTACAGTACATCAGGAAAATATATAGCGCAGGCCCAAGGTAATTCCCATTTATGATCAGATATTTCTAGATGAGAGGCTTTTGTAGATCATTGTATGCGATATACCCTGATCTGGGGAAAATGGAAGCTAAGCCCCGACCTATCGTCGGGTTTTTCCAGTCAATTAGTTGCTTGATTAATTAGCACAACATTTAGCACACCTAATGCAGCCCTATAACTAGTTAGTGCCTATATCTATAAAAAAATAAATATAAAACCTGCTGAACCGCAGAATATTACCGCGTGCAAAATGTTAAGTATACGACATGTTTGAACTGCGGTTCAGCAGCATCGAAAATCGAGCACGAAGATAATTTCAAGCGTTTTATACACTTTATGTGACAGCTACAAGATTCGATATCATTAAACTGTTTCGAATCGATTATGGATATTGGAGATTCGGGTGCGCTGCGCACGCGCCTTCGATTACAGGCAATTCATTTTTTGTATCTCTCTTTAAATTGAAAATACCCACGCTCCCTCTTTTTTGACTCACGAGGGGGTGTCGTCGCGGCATCATTAAGCCAGGCAAATCAAAGTTGGCCATAATCAATCAAAGCCAAACAACGACGGCTGTGCAGTTGTTGTGACTGGGCTGAAACAAATATGCCACTAATTACAGTCCCAGTCGGCGATTGCGGTTAAGAATGCCAAGACATCGTGTGCATTATGAGTGCATTATGCAACCCAACCTATGTGCAATATTTTCGTGGCTGTGGCTGCCTATCCACTATCCACCATTGTGTTTGCCGTGACTCGCCGCAGCGTCTCTGTGAATCGCCTTTTTATACACAATTACATTATTTATCGTTTAATTAACTCAACCCGCAATTATTTCAATTAAAAATGCTGCTCAGTCGCCCGTCCGCTGAGTAATGCACACAGTTTTAACTCGCAGTTGCATTTGCCGCCAAATGGCAACCTGTAGGGTCTCTGATTGTGAGATCTATAGCCATATCGCTGGCTGAAAATGGGCGTGGGCCCGCCTCTGAGTCAGCCTCGCGTCGTCTGGCCGGCCAGCGCGTCAACCTCGATGCCTCGGCTTTCAATCTGCTTAAGTTTTTCCCACAACAAATTTGATCAGCAATAAAAAATGAGCCGAGCAATAATCAAAATGGAAAATTTTCTGGTTAAATGTTTAGTTGAAGTGGGCATACTCTATTGAGAAATAAATTAGATCTAAAATTAAATATGAAATACGATCTTAGATTTCTCAAACCTTTGGTAAGGTCAAATAAAATATTCTGTCAAATACATTCGTAGTTTTCTTTAATTTTAAATGTTGGTTTTTTAAAAAGTTTTTTTTATCAGAATTAAAATTAATTTTTTTTAGGAATTATTTTGTGAGTTATAATAATGTTATTGTTATTTTATATATTCTTTTAAAATTTGTACAGCTTCGTTGGTTGGCCATACTAACCCTCCCAGCAGAGTGGTCGACAATAAAAACTAAAACAAGCGCCAAATTAAAGCTTACAAATGCATGGAGGAAGAGGAGGCCGCGGCAAAGTCGATCAATCCCACCGATAAGCGATCGTGGCTAATCAAAGAGCCGCCAAGACACTTGTTACCGGGGGAGAGCGATATTTGTTCCAAGCCATCGACGCCTTATCGAGAGACTTTGTAATTAAGGCCCCGGTCGGGCGAAGCTTCAAAACATTTTCAGATCGAACTCTCTAACAGCATAGATAGATTATTTCATTTTTTCAATCTTTTACATGTGGGCTAAGACGGAAATTTATGGCAGATAGCTACCCCGAAGTTTCAGAGTCGGTTGGTCATGGCGTTGATTAGTCCAAAAATGAAAATAGAAAAAAATGCTGTAGAAAAAATACAAATAAATAAACGGAAAGAAAAAAGCAAGTTAGTCGGGGGGCACAAGTGACACAGCATGGCGCAGTCGCAATCGCTGGGAGATGGAACCCCAAATGGTTGGGGGACGGATGGGGCCTTTGTGTCCAAAAACCATTTGCCGCCATTTGGCTGGGACTGAGCTCAGTTTCAGCTTTTCGTTTTGGCCTTTCTGTAAATTTATGTCTCATCGAGTTGACAACCTAAAGAATGGGCTACCTACAACAACGTCGTCGGCATCGAGCAACAACAGACCCAGAAATCTATGCGTTGTTGGATTTCAATAAAAAGGCGTACCGCTAAATTCGAAAGTTACATTTTTGGAAATTGGAAGAGGAGCCGTCAGGTTTCTTTCTCATTAAACTCTTGTGGTCTTCGACTTAATGCTGGCTCATTTTTTAATTTAATACATTTTTGGCTTTACGATGATAGCCAAATGAAAATATATATAAATATATCTGTTTAAATGAACTAGAAGTCAAGTTCTTTTTTGGCGCTCCTCTGAAATGTTGCATAAATTTGCAATTCATTAAAACTCAAATTTTGCCTAATTTTTTCCAGGTATTTTTTCCGTTGGTTTAGTATTTGTATTTGGTTTGTTTTGTTGCTGGCAATCACATAATTTATGCGACAAGTTCTACATTTTATTTACGTGATTGTGATTAAAGTTTAATGGGTTCATTGATTGGCTCGTTTCGAAATGCTTTACACGTGGCCAAAAGCCAAACGCAAAGCCAAGTCGAGAGATTCATCAATGGTAAAGCTTCCTCGTATCTTCTTTTTTGTATAGAAGGGTTCATAAACCAAATGCCCAGGCAGAGTGCTTAATAAATTTGCTTAGCTAATTTTGTTAAATGCAATAAATTTCAATGAGAACGTACTAAAAACAAATCAATGTAAGGCGGGAGAAAAATAGATTGCTCGTTTGATACCCTGTGAAAAAAAGCGAGTGTATGGTTTTTAGATCTCATTTAATTCTAAATATATCGAATTTTAATGCAAACTTTGCAGAAATACCTAAAGATTTTATTACATATTTTAAAGGTTAATACTGAACATATTAATTTTTATTTCCTTTCTAACTTCCTGTAGGGCAGCACATCCGTCGAGCTGTGTTCTTTAAGCCCACTTCTCCCTTGTTTTATATTTTGTTGTTCCCGAACAACATGTGTAGCAATAAAAGCATTGACCAAACAAAAAATTCTACAAAACCAAAACCGAAATATACAGCCAAGCCAATAAAAAGCAACACTGTGCGAGGGAAAAACAACACAAGACAACACAACACACAGGTCGACACAACAAGAGCAAACAGCAAACATCAAACACGATTTGTTCAAATGTACGCAATTATTTATCGGACCCGGACCCGTAACAAACTATCGAGACTGGGCACTTGAGATGAGTTGAGTTGAGTTCAGTTTAGTTGAGTTGGCCGGGCCAAAAAGTCGGAGGAGCAGTGCGAGATTTATGCACTTGGCCAGGACCCTTTTGTCCGGTTGGTGGAAACTCCATGCGCTGCCGCTGTTGCAATTGAGTAGTAAAAAATAATTTCGCTTTATATGAGATTTATGTGGCTTGTTTGCACATTTGATGTAGCCCAACACACAAGACCAACACCTCGAAAAGGCAGAGGGAAGATCGACTCGACTCTTCATGGCATATAAATTGCACTCAAATATAGAGTCGGTAGTAGTGTTTTGGGAAAGGGATCGGTATCGGTGGGAGCTCTACTGCCACGCCCTACTTTCTATCTCTAAACGGTTTCTTATTCCGATTGAAAACGGCAACTTTCACCCAAAATTGTCATCGATTTTAATTTTAGTGCCCCCAGCGGAGCTCATTTACTTATCAGTTTGAGGAGTGGGCCGAGATCTACTTAGAGCGTGTGCCGCTCCAAAATTAGTATAGACTAATGGGATCCATAAAAACCACGAAAAACAATTCCGTGCAATTGCACAAATAGCTGTTATAAAACCTAAATCGAGTCGAAACAATGGTAAAATAGAAACTAATAAAAACCGCTTTAAGTAGCAATAAAAAGCAGAGCACTGAAAAGAGTAAATGCAAATTGTTACTAGGTGCTCACATTCTCTTATATTACTGGGAAAATTAAAATAATTTTCAAAGGCTTAAAGATACAAAACGGAAAGTGGTAAACCGTAGATTTTAAATTCTTTTTTCGATCATAAAAAAAATGAGTCACAAAACTATTTAAAAATATTAATAAAAGCAACGTGACAATAAATCAGATTTTAATTTCTTATATAAAGGGTAACATATTTAAATTAATTAATTCATATCTTATATTAAATTAATAATTAATAATTTATTTTGGATCTAAAATTTATTGTCTTAATATATTTCTAATTAACTATCCAAATCTTTTAAAAATCCGACTGACTTATTTTGACCAAAAAAAAGAGTATTGCAATTGTTGGGCTATATATAAAATACCCACTCAGTGTTTCTCAACTTAGCCCAGTTTCAACCTTTGGATAAAGACAACTTTAAATCAAAACCAAATCGATATTAGCCCCTATAAGATGGCAATCATATATTTTAATCGATTTTAAAATGTCCGTAAAATAAAACTCGGCTCTCACACATGAAGCCAATATTGTCTCGCTGTTCGGTTTGTTGGCAACTGATATAAAATTTGACTTTTTATGTCGTCGTTGACCTTCGTCTAATAAGAGGAACAGCAACAACAATAAAGGCAGCAGCAAAACAAGAAAACTTTAACTTTAACTAATGAAAGAAAACAAATTTATAGGCATCATAATTATGCGAAATTTCAACGGACGAAAACGTTATCGAAACCCAACAAAAACAACCAACAGATAAAAGTTAAGTTTATTTTTTTTTCAAATTTATTTTGTTTTTGGCTAATAGTAAGTTATGAAGTCGCTGGGGCGAAAAAGAGACAAAAAATTCGTCCATAGATGATTGCCGTTTGGCCAATCAATTTCTGGTTAATAAATTTAGCGCAAAATTGTCAACGGCCAGAAGACAAGGTATTTATGACGATGTGGCTGCTGCTGCTGTTGTTGTTGTAGTGAAATTATTGTTGTCTCTGCTAAGTTGTTTTTGGCCTCAGCCGTTTAGCTTGTTGTTTGTGTAGTGAGGCGTTTCAGATTTTT